>NC_079148.1:109982190-110291877 GCF_945859685.1 Eupeodes corollae
GGAGGATGGTTTCTCACTTGAATCTGCCGACTTATCGATGCCCTCGTCCGGATGATCTAACACCGGCATATCAATGCTTACAGCGACCGGTGCTGAGGAGTTGTCGCCACTTCTTTGTTGCTGTTGTTGTTGTTGCTGCTGTTGTTGTTGTTGTTTTACATCACCCTACAATGAACAAATACAAATATATACAATTCTTAAAAAATTATCTATGTTTCAAATTCGAACTCACCTCATTGCCCTGTTCAGCAGAATCTGGCTGTGGGATAGTAATATTGAAGGTTATTCCACCGACAGCATTCTCTTGACTCGTGATTACCAGATTATCGCCTCCTGCTCCATCTCCTCCTGCCCCAGCAGCTGTTCCGTTGCCGCCTACATCATTGTCAGACTTATCGGAATGCATTTTTTCAAAAATGCTCTCAATGTCTGCTTCCAATATTGACGCTGTGTTGTTTGAATTAGAGCTCATTACCATATTACCGGCTTCGCTGGTGTCCTTGCCATCGCCTCGAATTAGACTCTGGCTGACGGTCGCCGATGATGTGGACGAGGTCGTGCTTACGCCTGCACTAGAGACAGTTGATGTTAAGGACGCTGATGAGGCGGTCTTCTTTTGTGTTTGCGACTTATGTGTTTCCATGTGTTGGTTGTAGTAGTTTTCTTGGATGAAAGTCAACGAACATATGTGACATGTGAAGAATCGAATAGCTTTGGAATCCACACCAGCCTCAGAGGATTCACTCAGAGCCTCGTCAATTGTCTCCTGCAACAGCTTTTGCGTAGTTATAACATGGGGCTGGGATTGTTGCTGCTGTTGTTGTTGCTGCTGCTGTTGTTGTTGATGTTGTTGCTGTTGTTGTTGTGTGATAATTTGGGTAACTTGCTGTGTCTGCTGTTGAGGCTGTTGTGCCTTGGTCTGATGACTTTCAAAGTGCTTTACCAGCATCTCACGCTTGGGGAACGACAGTGAACAAGTTCCACACTTAAAGATATTAGGCTGATGGGCTTTAGCGTGGATAGTTGCTTGCTCACGAGTTTCGAATCTGGTCGAACAGAGGCGACATTTGAACGGTTTTGGTTTGACGTGCTTCCGCATGTGCTCGTCAAAGATCTGCTTGTCCGTGGACTTGAATTGACAGTGATTACATGTATAGAGCTGTGTTGTTTCACCCAATTTGTATTCATTGTGATTGACTTCCATGTGTTTCTTGAGGGCCAGCTCACTGGTGAAATTCACCTGACACAATTGACACGAGTGCACATCGATATTAGATTGCTGTTGCTGAATTTGTGAATTGGTGGCAATTGTATTGGCTTGTGATGGTGTTGCATTATGCTTCTCCGTCATATGTTGTTTCATAGCATTCAAATTCGAAAACATCTTTTTGCACATTTTGCAGTGGAAATTTTGTTGTTTGCATGTTTCGTAATGCGGATTGAATAGCTTCAAATCTTGAGTTTTGAAATCGCACGACAAGCATTTGTAAATTTTGGTTGTTGTTTTTTTTTGCATTTGTGGTTGCTGTTGTTGCTGCTGCTGTACTACCTGCTGTTGTTGAATTTGTGGCGGTGTTATTTTGATTTGTTGAACAGCACTCACTGTAAACAGAAAAAAAGAACAATAAAATTCATTATAGCAGAAATTATTGGAAATGCTTAAGTTGCAATACAATCAACAAGGCTGCTGCATGAGGGCATACCTAATAAGTTAATAGTTTAAGCTGTGCAAATGTTAACTTCCCTAAATATGCAAGGTCTCCTAACCTGATAAAATAAACTTCATCATCTACACGAATTGTTTCGCACATTCAGACTTATTAAATATATAGTATCCTACTATAATGTGAAATACCGAAATAATTTTCATTGGAAAAAAGTTAATCAAATGAAAGTTAATTTTCCTGGAAATTGAATCCAAATATTTAAAAAATAAAATCAATAGAAACTTCCGGAACACTAACTTCTTGAATTTAATTAGGAGAGAAGGATTTCCAAGAAAATTTGTCTCTGCTTGAACATTTTTAATTTTAAAATTATTATTTTGTTAAACCTTGTGTATGGATCCATAACCCAGTTGATTTTACAACTTTGTCCAACAAAATTGGATGATTTAAGATTCAATATTAAGTTTAATGGAATTAAAACCTTCATACTTTAAAGTTTTTTGTTTGAGAAAAACATATGCGTTTGCAATTGCAACTGTAACAAGTGAAAATGATTAACATATATTTAATTTTCAGTATTTACATAAAAATAGGTAAAGTAGTTGTAGGTTAGAATTGACTTGATTCTTATTTGTAACAGGCTAAAAGACAATAGAGCTAGCTTGTTCCATGATTGGTCCAGACATATTTAAACCCTTAAATGGGCTTGTAACCTAACATATTTTCGAAGGAATACATACTTTGTGATGTTATTTAAAGATAATCGTGTCGATTTTGATTGATAAGGTTTATTGATCCAAAATCTCTGAAAATGTTATTAGAAACTTAACCCTTTGTAAACTAGCTACCTTTAACTATTTTCGTACAACTTAAAACTGCCTGCCTTAAATTGTACTTAACCCCCACTTAAATCCTGCCAGGAGTAGTTGTGTGTTTTGACGTTAAAGTCACTATTCATTTTGGCACCAATTTGAATCAGTCTGAGAAATGATTGGAAAGAGAACGGGTAATCTGTTTATCACTTAATTCTGTGTTATTGTTCTAATCAAAAGCGTATTTCTTGTGTTTGAAAGCCAATTCTTTAAAATATCTGCTCAGTCGATAAACCTTAAGTTTACATTTCAATGTTGCATTTCGCAATCAAGCCTTCCAAAAGTTAATGTGTTGCAATTAAAAAGTGTCTCTCAGAGTACACCTAAGGAAACCTCGAAAAGCCATTTTAATTTATTTGCGTTTTTTTTTTTTATAATTTACAGGCACTCAAGGGGTTATTGTACCTTTTATTATTTATATTTGAACACAGTGCGAGCATTAGGAAAATAGGAAAGGATTTAAGAGGAGATACTGGTGCATACTGGTCTTAAAGTTCTGAACATCAAAATGGGAGGGAAAAACAGAGTTGGCCTAAGCATTCCACATCCTCTATGTGCGATTTAAGAAAGAATCTCTGTACTTGACAGTACGTCCGATATTAACCTCAAGGGTAAACTGATGATCATTCCTGGAATGATCATCAGTGGTGGAATGGAACTATCTAATTCGACAGAACATTATTTGTAAAAATATCGATAAAACAACGAAAGGCATAAAACATTGCAGCGGTGTTCTAGCGATGTAAAAATTTCGATTTACATTTTTAAAGCCCTTTTTTGTATTCTATTCAAGAGATTTATACTTGTTTTAGGGCACCTGCCAGATATGCGAATTGTATTCAAGCTTTGGACGAATGAAGGCTTTGTAAATTACAACCAGATCAGAAGGGTTTGCACTGTCGGAAAATATTACCTGAATTATATCAGATGGATTTGGAAGATGAATGGGAATGGTTAAAACAAGACGAAACGACTATTTTACAGTCTTAAAGGATTAGAAATAGATTCGATTTTTGTCTGAAAAGGTTAACTAAAATCATAGAACTGTGGAGAGATTGTGATGGCCGACATTTCTCTAAAAGTGTTTAAAATATTTATTGGTTCAAAAATCTAACATCGCGTTTAAATTATTAAGATTTTTGCAGACAATTTTCTCGAAACCTTACTGAAGTAGTATGATGTGTTCATTATCGTAACAAACGCACAGTCAAAATATTGCTGCTGAATTTATCGAATTCCCAGCGTTCGGAGCAATTGAACGAACGTGCCATACACCTCAATTTTGTAAGGCGGCGATTGAAGATCATTAGACCGACAATAGGCAATATTGGGCCTTTAATTCGTGAATAGTTTCTTGGTTATGAAATTTAAAGTTTTGCTGACGTAAATTTTGTCTGTAAGTCTACGGAAAAGATATAATAATCCCCCTACTCTAGACTCGTTACATATCAAAATTTATATTGGTTTTCTTTCCTAATGACAAAGTCCATCCTTTATAATGAAGACTTAATCTCAAAACCGAAATGTTAATGGTCCCGTACATTTAAAGAGACAAATTATTCCTTCAAAAATATAACATGACGTGATGGAGGAAAGTACGATAACTTTCTTATTTAACTAAAATACAACCATGCCGATTCTTGTGTTCGATTCGGAATAAATGGGTTTTCTAATAGGGACCTTACAACTTTGAATTTAATTTGTAGAAGCACTGCTTCACTATCATTGTTAACTGTCAGTGTCAATTTTTTTTTTTAAATTCAACATTTTCATCATGACAAAGTACACGAACGAGTAACGAATGCCAAGTATAAAAAATGTCCATCGAAATTAGGACTCGGTGACTGTAACTTTAAAATAACTCCAACTTTCGGTCGTGGTTCTCACCCTAGAAAATAGGCAATAACAAGGTTAGTGCAAAAAATTAGGTGTACGGAGTCCGCAAGAGCTGGATATGGCTCAGACCAAGTTATGGCGTTTTTAACGTAATTTAAACCGATAGACCATAAAGTGACGTACATTCTTCGATAGGGTAATTTTTGAAGCCCTTATTGGAATAACCTATTTTTTTTTAAATTTAAATACATAAGTATTTGTATCTAAAACTAACCCTACCTCCTAAACAGGAGAGGGACCCCTTTAAAAAAAAAAAACATTATCAAATCTTGGCGGCCAAGTTATCAAACTCGAGGCAAAGAATTTGTCATACTTAAAATATTCTTTCATTCCGACTAAACTAAAAATAATTGTGTTATCTTAAGAGTTTAAAATAGGTATGATATTATATAACCATGTAGGTAATTAAGTGCTCACCTTTTCTAGATCGAGCATCTGCCCCATCGTCATTTAAGTTAACAACACGGTTAACTACATTGCCGCTATTGAGCTTTTGCATTTTAATGGGCGGTGAAGCTGACGCCGATGTTTGCTGATTCACAACTCCACTCACACCACCAACATTGCTCACACTTCCACCACCAACATTGGATAACGTCTGAGCTGCTGTTGTTACAGATGATGTCGCTATAGATGCTGACGACGACGAATCATCATTTAAACCATACTTCTTATGCAGCAAATTCATAATATTATTACGAACTCGCTCCACATCGTTTTCAAGTCGATCCAAGTAGTTTATCAGATTGTTACACCTTGGACAAACCACATCTTCTACACTGACAATAACCATAAACGCATCACCGACCAGTTGACCAATTTTATTGGGAAACTTGGTGCTGGTATGTGAGGTGACCATGTCTGTGAGCATTTGATTTTGAGTTCCATTTGTTGCATCGTCACATATGTAGCATCTACCCAAAATGTTATTGCTGTTGGAAGTGCTGTTTTGTTGCTGTTGTTGTTGTACATTGTTTGTTACTGAATTTGTTGTCGATGAAACAATGGTAGCGCCGACTTTTTGTTTTAAGATTCGCGGCTGATTTGGCCCAGTCACGGTCACAGCGCCACTCGATAATAAATTGTGTATTTTTCGCACTGCACTGTTCATTGGATTCATGTCTGTTGAGTTGACTGTTTGTTGTTGTGATGTTGCACCGCCGTACACCTGTGAATACAAAACAACACACAAAAGCTTGTTTACAATATTCTTTTTTTTGTTTTAGTTTTTATTATAGATAGGTCTGGGAATATATGTATGTAGGTGGCAATGGAAAATCAAGATGCAATAGTTGATAATGTTTATGAAATTATTCTCCCTTCCGTACCCTCGAAATCGAAAGAAAACAAGAAAAACTACACCTTGCTTGAAATTACAGGACAGATGAGAGTAAGAATAATTGAGCGACGACGCGTCTTTATTTTTCTAGGCAAAATGCACCCAGACACAGAATCACCAGAGCTGTTAGTTTAGCAGCTTGAGCAGTTGCTTGACTTCCACTTATTGTTCTATGTCCAATGGTCATTTACGGGAAAACAAAAACGCAGCAAACGGGTACAGGATAAATAAAATATACAAAACACAAGTCAAAGTCGCTCTCGGGCATAGAAAAAGCGAATAGGAGAAGCTTGAAAAGCCAACAAAATATTTCCCTTTTTCGATATGTTGAGAAAAGGGGAAGATAGTGAAAAAACATGCGCATTTCTTGCTTTCTCTCTCTCTTTTTATCTCTTCTCCGCTTGGGGTAGGAAGAATTATGAAGAATTTAACGAGTTTCGTTGTTTTATCCCCGGACGGAACAACGAGCCAGATAAGAAACAATCAGAACCTACCAGTATTGACACTTTCTTTCAAAACAACAAGTGGAAAATTAATGTTTTTGGAAGGTTAAAGCCTTTTTTGATCATTCACGAAAAAGCCAAATGGATCGTCTAGCCAATATGACAGGCGTCATCTGACTTTAGTAAGCAATTTAGGGCTTTATGGTTCTCCAAATTGTTGAACATTTAATTTATTGGAACAACTTCAATTGTAAATTGACTTGGCTCCACGATATGGATATCGAGAACATTTAAAATCCTAAGAGCCCAATATCACGAATTCCATCGTAATCGGAAACCTTAGGAACCAAAAAAAACATAAACAAATCGTTCATGGCGGAAAATCTCGCGTTAAACACAGAGTTCGTAAAAGTTTCCGATTACGACGGAATTCGAGATATTGGCCTCCTAGCATTTCTAAAATCTTAATAAGGAAGAAACAAAATAAATACGAAATACGATTTTTTAAAAGTAAATCAAGCGACGATTTTCAATAAGTGTATAACTAACTTGTTGTGTAAACTACAAATCCTAGGAGACCAATTGACTTGGAAGTGCGTAGTTAGTCTTTACCTTAGAAAGGTTCCTGGCCAAGGAAGGGGGTAAAGAGGTGAAAGAATATTTAAATTTGAGCTTAAGAAATTCAGGATATAATGCTACAGAGAACACAAATTTTTAAGAACGACCAAAGTATACTATTTGAAGATCTAAATAATAAACGAGAATTGAAATTTGTTGAACCATAATATTTTAATTGATTGTGATGAAAAGAATTCCTTACTTCTTCTGAAGACCAATAGAGCACATTCATTGAAACATGTTCAAAGAATTGGTCAAACACAATCAATATTATTTTTCATAGTAAATAATGCCATCATTTTTAATAAGTGTTTAGATACCTAAAATGGTTTTATGGTTTCGTTTTGTCAGCTTTTTTAACCCGAAGTTATCAATTTAAAACTAGCAAACGATTAGAAAGAAATATAAAGTTGTAACCTCTTTTGAAACCACTTATAAGTGGAAAAATAAAAAATTACTCAATTTAGGCATTGTCCGAATATGAAGACCAATTAGGTATTTCAAAACCTTAAAAGAACCTTGGTATGTTTTGCAATCTTCAAAAAACAAAGTTAAAAATTATCTCTTGAAATGTATTCTAGAGTTAAGTTTAAAAGCAACCCAAGCTTCCATTGACAAAATTAGACAAATTTAACCTAACAGAAAACATTGGAAAATTAGTACCGATAGTTTCTACTTCCTGATTCTGCGTGTTACATATTTCGCTAAAGTAGATTTCACAATGGCACAAAGCAACTTATCCAACAAAGAAATTATTGTAATCAATAATTGGATTTTTTTTCACTTCAGTAAATGTTACAAATTAAGCCCTTACAACTGTGATCATAATATCCAAAAATGCAAGTCTGCACGAGACAAGATCAAAGTAAAATGTTTTCTTCCTTGTTTTGCAAGGAACAGCTGCCCTTCGTTAAATAAAATTCTACCTTCAAAATACACGAATCCTGACTTATTGTAAGTAGGTACAGGTATATAATTCAATGATGCCCATACAGAGCATTTTAAAATGTCTCTACCGTGGAAGTACGAAAAACACAAACTCTTTTTAAAAACTCATAGATGTGAAATTTAAAAAATATTACGAATTTACTTTCAAATTCGAAAAATGCTGAGATAAGAAGTTATCACCACACAACTCTACGCTAGAGATGCCAAACATGAATTTTGTATTCAATGTGGCTGAATATGTTTTTTTTTGAGTCATTTATCAGCATTTTAGAAATTCTGACAAGAGTCCAACGTATTTTAATCAAAGCCATCTGACGGATAGCATAATACAGGAATTATAACCCCTTATGAGTAATTTAATGCTTCCGTTTTACTATTGTTTGAAACTGAAACTCTAGTGTAGCCTTCATATGGGGGTGCCTATAAATTTTCAGCATTATTTATTCAACTTGGTATGGCATCACTGTTTACAGAGAAAAAAAAACTACTCTTTTCTCCCTTTATCTCTCACTCCGAGAATTCAACCGCAGCCGCGCCAAAATAATTCACACACGATTTCTTCATTTTTTTTTTCCCAACGGCAACTGGCGATGGCGAGGAAATTGAAATTTCTAGCTCTAATATGCAATGGCGGCGCAGCGTTATCCGAATATGACTCGTAGTGTAAAATTTAAATAAAAATGCACTCAACTAACGAAAAGATTTCGAAAAATAAGTTATCTTTTTAGGGAAATGGGGGTAGCTAGGTTTTAACGAGTGTGAAGAAGATTACTAGATTTTTACATATTTTTACCTTTCGATTATTTGTCGCCGTCGTCGTTTGAACAATTCTCTTCATCATTGAACAAGAAAAACCAAAAATAAAAATAAAAAAAGAAAACCTAGAGCAAGCTGAAAAGGTTTGCGCTCCCAGCAGCGGCGCCAACAAATTTTATGCAAAAAAAGGAAAGAAAACTTGGTTGCGACTTTTGTTCAGATTGAGATTATTTTGTTCTTTTGTTTAAATCAATTAATAATTGGTGTTGGGTTTGGTGTGATTATAAAAGACTGCGGGGACAAAAACACAGCACAGCACAGATATGTCGCGCATCGAATATAAAAATAATGAATTTCTTTCAAACACTCGATTTCGATTCAACAACACTCGCGAGTCTCACCGACGAAACGTAACTGAAAGAGAAGAATCGACGAAAGAATGTGGAATTAATGAAAATGGCGGCATCTCACTGTCGTTTTTTCGTTTTCGTTTACGTGTGTTCTGCTGTTGTTTCGTTCGTGCAGTTTTATTAATTCTTTTATCTCGCTCAGCACTCACGTTCTTTTAACTTTTCGAGTGCAATCGATGTGGGTCAGACAGAGATGGGAAATCATGCACGAGTTGAGGAAAATCGTTGAGTCGTATGCTCGTACTCGAATGCCGTAGCCGTGGGTTTTTTAAACGTGTAGTCCATATATGCCCTCTCTTTTCCGCGTTGTCTCGTAAATGCGATAACAGGGTTGCGTGAGCTGTGAGCAATATGAAAATTGAAAAAGGCTTTTTCTTCAAAACCGTTTTTTTCTTGCTTATGCTGGGAAAGACGAAAAATGATTTTGAATAACGAACAATTAGGGAAATTCTATTTTCACATAAGGATTATGGTTTATTTGTTAAACAAATCTCTAAAAAACCGATAGGTTTGAGGTTGAGCCAAGAAAAATGCCGATTTAATTTGATCTGAAATTGATGTGGAGTCGAGAACAACGACCGACGTGGTGTTTCCTGTACTTGCTTGCTTATGCACTGGTCTGGTGTTGGTCTCTTTTGTCATGGTACGTCATGTTTGTTCAAGAGCAGGATAGTAGATAACTTGACAAAGGAGAAGGCCAGAGGAGAAATCGTAGCATAAATGGTCATGGGTTTCAGCGAAGGGGTTATTTGTATTCGTTGTACTCCAGTTTTAGGAGGAGAATTGTTTTAAAGGCTAGTTCACACAACAATTTGATATAATTTTGTTCCAAATGTGTGTAGTTTTAATTTAGATCCACACAAAATACAGTATTTAGGTAAATTCTAAAATTACAGAACAGAAAATGTCAATAAATTTCAGTCCAACATTTTGAAAGACTTAAATAACATTGAGAAAATAGTAAAAATGGTTAAAAATGTGAAACATGTCTAAGTTACATTATTAAAAAATCAGAATAAATGTGCAAGAAGAAAATAAATGTGTATAATGGAATTTGCATTTTCTTAACTTGGATTGCATTAATTTTTTTGTGACCAATGGAACACCATTGAAAAAAAAAACTGATCCCATTTTGCTTATGTTCTGTTGAGAAAAACTAGTAAATGTCAAATTTGAATTGGAATATATCTTGAATAGAATTTTCAAGACTTAACGAATCACACAATTGTTTACAATTAAATTCGTAAAAAAGGACAAATTCAAAATCTTGACAGTTTGACTTATTTCGCAAAGAATAATTGTATTAATTTTAGATGTGGTGGTTCAAAATGCTCACAAAGCACGCGATGTCTTCAAAAAACTTATCTGTTTAATTTAAAGACTTGGATTTGAAATGAGTTTTTGATACTTACTATGTTAGGAATGTAAAATTCTGACGTTTGATTTTCTCTGCTGAATACTGACCATAATGTAAGCAAGGGGATTGAATATTCCAATTATTTCAATTCACACAATTTTGAATATTCTTAATTTGTCTTGGGTTTCTGACGTATGTAGCCTGCCTAAGAAGGTAATTTATATTATTTCCCCTGCAAAAACTGCATGGAGTTTTTGGGATATATTTTATGTTGCACTTGTGTTGGTTGAATTGTTGTTGTGTTTTTCTTGTTTGTTAATTTTTTTTTTTCATTTTAAATGTTTTTGTTACCAAAGCAACATGACAGCTCCATCAAATTATAAACAAATGATTCAAGAAACCAAAAAACTAAAAACTAGTTAAACCAACAAGAAAGTAACCTACCTACCCACAATTCAGAAAGAAAATGTTAAATTAAATAAATAAATACATTTTTTGAATTTGTGCTATTAAAAAATGAGGGGTGTTCTTAAGTGGGTTGAAAAAATTAACTTACCCAATTCTAAAGATGATGATATTAGGTTTGTTTAATCAGAGGGTATTTTGTTCATATATTGATTGTAAGGAAATTCATATCTTTATTAAGTTTTCATGGTTTTTTAGTGTACATGCAGTATGTTATCATCCGGAAGGTCATCACTTAGTTGTGGCAGCTGGGGATCGGGTTTTAATTTACGATCCAATTGATGGAAGTGTTTTGAATACACTTAAAGCTCACAAGGACACTGTACATTGTATTGCCTATGCCAAAGATGGGAAGAAATTCGCTACTGGTGGTGCAGATAAATCGGTTATTATATGGACTAATAAGCTGGAGGGTCTTTTGAAGTATTCGTAAGTATCTTTTGGAGAGCGTTTGAAGTTCCATTTAATTAAAAGACCTAAGATACATACATTTCCAAACAGAAATGCCAAATATCCTTCATTAGAGATTAGCTTGAAAAATTGACAAATTGTAGCAAAAGCCAGAATAATAGTGTTTAATAACACTCAACCAAATCTGTTAAATTTCTTTTTTTTACATACCTACAGTGTTAGAAAAAATAATGGAAACAAGCTTTGTGTTCAATCTTTTAAAAACACAAACAAGTATTTGTGAATAGTATGAAAATAAAAACTACACAGATAAATATTTAATAATGTATTGCTTAAATGCAACAATTTTTTTAATATAATATTGGGAAAAAATGATAAAAAGTAGACTTGTGATTAATATGTTGCTTCCTTCTGGAAAAAAATAATAGAAACAACATAAGAATGGGATTCTTTTTGTAGCGAGAAAGTAGCTTAACGGTAAAAGTTTTTATTAATAACTGCCTTCACTGTTCGCACCATCGAATTCACCAATTCGACACATGTCTCTACGAGTATGGAGTACCATTCCCTTTGAATTTTCGAGCACAACTCTTTTTGGTTTTACAATATCCGATCCTTCGCTTTAGGATGCCCCAAAAGTGTTCAATTGGGCTTAGGCCGGTGGATTATGAATTCCATTTGGACATAATCCACATCGGACATATTATCTTTCATCTAAATTATTGGACCCACACCAGATGCTGAAAAGTACCCTCAAATCTTTTTATGCCCACCACCGTGGCCCTTCTATTATACATTTTCCTACATTTTCCATTGGAAGTATATAAATTGATCTTCGTTTCATCCGGCCACAAAACGTTAACCCAATAAGAACGGTGTACGTTTTTTTTGCAAAGGGTAGTCTTTTGTATAATGTTTTGCTTGGTTTAAAAATTCCACTTTTTGTGGACTTGCTTCTATAAGTTGGTTTCTTATTGCTCTAGCTGTCAATGATCCGTTTAATTCGTTTTTGAGTTCTCTTAAAAAAGAAATGGTGTCTGCTACATATTCTTACCAATAGTGTATCAAAACGCTAAGAAGTTTATCTTGTTTCTTCTTTTACAGGCAGACGGCAAATCCATGCTTATCGATTTTTGTAAATATTATTTATGTACATAAACAAGAAAAGAAACAATAAATCTAATCTAATCTAATCTTTAAGCGTGAATGCAAAATTTTAAATACCTTTTTCTTCGAAAAGTTTAAGGTTTTTTCAGTTTCAACCATTGTTTTTCCAGGTTGTCTTAGTTGCTTTATCACTTCACGTTCAAAGGCAGCATAATGTAATAATGTAATGATTTTTAAAAATGTTGTTTAGTATCGAAAATAAAACATCTGACAAACTTACAAACAAACTCAAAACACCTAAACAAAACTTTTTACCATTAAGTGGAAACAAAAAGTTGTTTCCACAAAACAGTTTTGCCATTTAAGAGCATTATTAAGTACAATTAAAATATAGAAAGACTAACAACAAAAGACTTAATTGCTAACAAAATATTGTGTATCGAAAATGTAGAAGGCACTTGCTTCTTTTTTGTTTTCCGACACTGTATGTATTTATAAAAAAGCCGGCCACAGAGAACCATTTTCGTTCTGTAGGGTTTTTGTTTATATGGTATCCAAATGGATTAGCCAATCTTTTCGTGATTGGGGATGTCCTTGATTTAAATTGCTCTTAACTTGTTATTTGAGTCCGATAACGCAATATTTAGTAATTTTATTTTTTCAGAGGTTTTAAGTGTAGCGCATATAGTTTTTTGGTTTTAAAGGATAAAAAATACATATGTACATGCGCTAAGCCAAAAAAGTCTGCGTACAGCAGCCTAAATTTAGTGTTTTTTTTTGAAAAAAGTAGTAGGAATAAATGTAAAAACTAAACTGGTACCATTTAAAAAAAAATTAGTTTGCATCTTCAAATTTAAAAAAATTGCGATTTTCAAAATTCTTGTTTTTAAAATATCGTTATGCCCATGCCATCTTAAAGTTTTTTCACGGGAACTGCCTCTTGCGAGGAATTTCCAAATTCTCCAAGAGTAATTCTTGTCATAAAAAGTGCTTTCTCAAATTAGCCGTTCGGATTCGGCTTAAAAAACTGTAGGTCCCCTCCATCCCTGAGAGTTGTAAGTCAATAGGCCCTAGTTCTCAACGGATTGATTGTAAAAACTTACATATCTCAGAATCAAAAAAAAGAAAGCTGTTTTACGGAGACTTTTTGGATTGTGTTTATGTGCAAAAATCACGATAAAACTCTCATAAAGTCGTTTCATAGGAATTAGTGGGTCTCAGGATTTTAAAATCTCGAAAAGACAACGCGACGTCCCCATAACGAGAAAAGTATTTTTTTGGTTTTCTTTCAATGTGAGTAGGATAAAACTTCTTTTATCAAAAACGTTTATAATTTAAACTCTAAAAGGCAATGTAGATAGATTAAAAGTTTGATTGGATTAAATAATCTTAAATTACCTACATTTACAAAATTGTTTCAATTATTATAGTTTAAATGATGAAATACGATAAATCCTCATAAGAAGACCTCGTTCCTGGTGACTCCACAATAAAAATCATATTTTAAATCCATTTTGAGAACATTTTCTTCAGTGTTATAATATTTATTTATATAGTTTAGCATTCAATAAACATACTCGTAATACATAACTGCCAAGAGTTTGAAATCAATACAAAAGTATTTTATAGATTTGCGATTTGTGAGTGACTAGGTTTGCTTTTGAGGCGGACGAAATCCCAAATAGTTAATATTCAATCAATCATGAGTGTTTTTTTTTTTTGTATACGATGAATCATCTTTGTTAAATACATCGTTTATAATCTGAATACTTTCTTATTCAAATTTTGAAATTCAATCTTTAAAGCATAGCTGGCAATAGACAAATGCGAGAAAAACAATCCAATCCTAAAAATCTCCTGATTATAACCATTTTATTTAAAAGAATCGAAAATAAGTTTAAAAATTAATTACAGTTGAAACTTGACTAACCGGGATGGTCGGGACGGAGCTCATCACGGATAATCGAAAATCTCATCCCAAATCTCAAACTAAATAAAACAGAAATTTTTATTAAATTTTTGTATCTTTTATTTTTATTAAAAAAAAGACTACAAACATAAAATTAATTCATAAAACTTAACAATTCATTCTGTACATATTTTTGTTTGTACATACATTACAAAATCACAAAATTGATTATTACGAACTTCAAGAAAAACTTTTTAAAAAAAGTTAAAACAAATTGTTGTATTGTTGTTTGTCGTTGTGATTTTACTCGTTGGTTTTCTTTGAGTAAATTACTTTAATGCGGTGAACTATATATCTTGTTGTGTTATTCCAGGATAAATCGATTCTTGGATTGGAATTTTTGAAATTTCTACATCATCAAATTCATCAGAAATGATTGCGACTCGTTTTTAAGAGGGTTATTTATCATAATTTCGTTCTCAATTTCTTATTGAATTGACATCAAAATCGTCTGCGACTTCCATAATTGTTGAAATCTCGTCAATGGCATCTTGTTCTGAGGAAGTTTAGAAATGTCGATGATGTAAAAACTAAAACTTTTTGATTTCGATAAAACTTACCTTCTTCCTCATTTTCGGGACAGAGTTAATTGTACCAAGCATTTTTCAGAACATCGGTGGTAACGAATTCCCGGACTTAGAAAAACCCAATAAGGCATTTTGATGTTAAATGACTTGAAAAAATGCATCCTGTTTTCTGAGCTGTTCCTGTTTTCTGAATAATTTCTTTGCGATAATGGCAGTTTAGGCTTCGAATCACGCGTTGGTCTATTGGCTGAATCAGAGAAGTACAGTTTGCTGGAAAGTACCTCACTAGCATATTTGCGGCTTTAAAATCATTAACGTCTGGATGAGCTGAACAGTAATTATAGAGTAATACAACTTTGGAGTTCTTGTCATGATTGTTTTTTTCCGGTGCTCTTTAACTTCTGGTACAAAGTTTTTATTGAACCATTCAAGGAGACATTTTTGGGTTACCCAAGCCCAACTCCACCATTTTTTAAAGCTGTTGGACGAGCGCTTTTGCCAATAACCATCAACTTGCATTTATGAGTTTTTAAAGCATTAGAACAAACCAGTACAGTGAGTCGTTCCTTCGATTCGTTATGTCCTCCAACTGAACGCTCGCCACTGCATGCCAAAGTGTTTTGGTTTTGCTCTTTCTTAAATTCTCTGTTTTAATGAGTTCAGACAATTCCTCTACAAAAGGCGTAGCAGCTTCGTACCTAGTCCGTAGATTATTTTTGCCCTATCGCTTTCAATCCATGAATTTCATGGCAGTTTTTGAATTTTCCGAGCCATCTTTCAGAGTATACACAGTCAAAGGCTATGTTTACATTTTCATGAAAAATTTTGCTTTCTCCATATCATTTGGCCTGAAATTGGAACTCCTCGAAATCGTTCCTATCGAAACCATTTACACGTTGTTGCATCCACTTTGGGATTTTCAGCTTTTTTGAGGGTTTTGCGCCTCTCCGATTCTTTTATAGTGAAGCTGTCTGCGAAAAATTTGAAAAAAACATAAGAAATAAAACAAAACGGAACCCGAAAAATGTATTATCCTGCTACTTTGCTTGCGTTTCTTTTAAATGCAATGCAAAAGATACAAAATTCCGTTGATTTTTAGATGTGAAAAAACTTGTTCGGTCTTGTTCTCATGTTACGGATAGTAGAGTTTTTTTTTACGGATAATAGAGTTTAATTACAAAATTGTCTTATTGTTAATAAAGAAATTGTTTTTGTTTCTTTTACGGATGATAGTTTTTTATGCTAAATATTTTCATCACGGTAAATAAAGCATCCCGCTTAATCGAATCCCAGATAATCGAGTTTCAACTGTAATTAATAATTTGGTATTATGAGTATACGCATAACCAAACAAAAAATTAGCATTAGACTTCTGGTCTTATTATGTACGGATTCTGATGTTTCTAACATGTTCTAAAATGTTCTAAAATGTAAAATTAATCACCTAGTTTTACACCAAGACTGTTTGAACTACAAAGATGATATTACTATTGAAATCATATAATGTTTCTACGTGCCTAGAAGACATTTCAGTAGCAAAGCCATAGAGCAACCAAAGTATCGAAAAATCGTTCTTCTAAGTCTGACAATAAATTATTGATAACAAATTAAAGCAAAGTAGGACTTTATTTTATTAATTTTAAGGTGCTCCTTTCAATCACGCTCACTATGTATTTAAAAGTTCTGATATTTTCTGCGTCGAGAATAATATGTAAAAGTGATGCAAATTATTTCTGTACCATTTGTGGAAAACATTAATTACAAAATTGTAAAACTAGTGTTTGGGTACAACGAGTGTACTTTGGACTTCCTCTGGACACGCTTGAAAAGCACAGCATGTCTGATATAGTAGGTACAAATCTTGTGCTTATGAAAATAAAGACTTTAAGTATCACAAAACAAAGATTTTAAGAAACAATAAGAATGCACGCCAATTTAAGTTAAGAAGTTCATTTGTGTGCCATGAAGAATTAGGAACAAAATAATGACAGGTTTGATTTTCCCGAGGCTATAGTCTCCAATATTTCTTAAACTATTGTTAAGGTTTAATTGTTAAAAATCTATGAAAGATCTACTTTGTGGCTTTAATCTTCTACGACGTCAACAAGAGAGTTTTTTCTTTCTCATAATAATTGTGGATATTAAGAAGTGTAACTTCAAAATGCGAACGCCTAAAAACTTGCTATAAATTATAGATTTCAAGCAGTTCATTGGCATACTTAACGGATTAGTTAATATTGTCTTATTTTCCTGTTATAAATTCAGAAAATAGTGTATTTATTTATGTATTTTCCTTAATTTTATGAATAGACATGGTGACGCCATTCAATGCCTTTCATTTAACCCTGTGTCTCATCATTTGGCTTCATGTTCCACTTCCGACTTCGCTTATTGGTCATCAGAACAAAAGGCGGTTCAGAAAAATAAAGTTTCTTATCGAATAAATTCCTGCGCGTGGACAAACGATGGACAATATTTAGTTCTCGGTCTAAGCAATGGAACCATATCAATTCGGAATAAGGTAATCTTTAATAGCTTCATACAAGTAAGTATTGACAGATACAATTGCATTTTAATTGATAGTCTGGAGAAGAAAAATCTCGTATTGAACGTCCTGGAGGCTCAAGCAGTGCCATATTTGGTGTTCAATGTAGTCCAGCAGCGAATTCGAGCAGCATAGACACAATTGCTGTTGCAGATTGGAATCAAACTCTGTCGTTTCACACTCTTGGGGGTCAGATGATTGGCAAAGAACGTGCCCTGGGATTTGATCCGCTCTGTCTGACATATTTCCCAAATGGAGAAAATCTCATTGTGAGTGGGTGTTGTCGCTCGTTGCAGATATTTACAAAAGAAGGCATTCGATTGGGAACTCTAGGAGATGCATTTGATTCGTGGATCTGGTCGGTGGCCCTGCATCCTAGTGGATTCGCTTATGCAGTTGGATGTCAAGATGGAACTTTGGCATGCTATAGCATAGCATCGAGTACAGTTCATGCTTTGTATCGTGATCGATATGCATTCCGTGAAAATATGTGCGACGTGATAATACAACATTTGATATCAAATTCAAAAGTTCGCATCAAATGCCGAGACCTGGTGCAGAAAATAGCCATCTATAGAAATCGCTTGGCTGTGCAATTACCGGAACGAATTGTTCTTTACGAATTGAGTTCGGCAGAGGATCAACCGATGCACTATAAGGTTAAAGAAAAGATCCAAAAACGATTTGAGTGTAGTCTTTTGGTGGTTTGTGCTCGTCATATAGTTTTGTGCCAGGAAAAACGATTGCAAAGTCTTGATTTTGAAGGGGTTCTCCAGCGAGAGTGGCTTATGGACAGTTTTATTAGGTATATCAAAGTAACTGGTGGTCCTGTTGGAAGAGAGGGTCTTGTTATTGGTCTAAAAAGTGGACAGGTATTCAAAAATGATACAGTTTTAGTTTTCGATTGGTTGTTAATATTATTATAACTTTTCTAGGTGTTTAGAATATTCCTTGACAATGCTCTGCCAATCTTGATAACAACTGTTATGTCAGCAGTGCGATGCTTAGATTTGAATGCTGCACGTAGTCGCATTGCCGTTGTGGACGATGCTGGGAGATTGGTTGTGCGAGATGTGGTCAATGACACAATGCTTTACCAGGTAGGTTTTTTCCTTCACAACTTTCAGTTCTGTTTCCTTTATTGAAATGTGTGATTCTGTGCTTCGTTAACAGGATTCTGGCGTCAATTCTGTTGCATGGAATACCCACTTAGATACAATGCTCTGTTACACTCATACCACAGGAGGCTTAAGTGTTCGAGTCGGAAATTTACCACCTCGTAGTCCACAGAATATGATCGGTGTTGTTGTTGGATTGTGTGGAGCAACAGCATTTTGTTTGCGTGGTAATTTAATGCACAACATTCCATTGGCTTTAGGCGCAACCATGTGGCAGTTTATTGAGGCTGGATTTTTCGAGTAAGTTAAAAAAATGTGTGTGATTTTGAATTGAATACTCGAATATTGTACATTTTAAGTGAGGCGTATCAAGTTGCATGCCTGGGGGTAACTACAGCCGATTGGGAGAGTTTGGCTCAGGCAGCTCTAGAATCTCTTCACCTCAACATTGCAAAAGATGCTTATGTTAAAGTGCGAAATCTTCCCTGGTTGCAATTGATTCATAGTTTAATGGAGAAACAAAAGCGTTCTGAGGTTCCCAAAGAAGTCTTACAGGCGGAGAATTTTGCTTTTGCCGGAAAATTCCGAGAAGCTGCTCGACTTTATCAGAAGTGTGGGCAAAATGATCGTGCTTTAATTATGTACAGTGACCTGAGAATGTTCGACTTAGCGCAAGAGTATCTCAAAGACGGGGACGAAGAAGCGAAACGAGAATTAATACGTAAACGCGCTGAATGGGCTTGTTCAGTACACGAACCAAGGGCTGCAGCAGAGTTACTTTTATCGGCTGGAGAAAATGATAGAGCCATTGAGATTGTATCACAACAGGGATGGGCAGATGTGTAATTTAGACACTTTGACTTTTCTAAAATGGGTTTCAATATTAATAGGGTTTAATTTTAGGCTTTACGATATTGGACGGCGATTGAGTTTGAATGAAAGGAGCTCCTTAGAGCTAGTGGCATCACATTTAAAACGTCTGAAAGCTCTACCTTTAGCCGCTGAAGTTTACAAGAAATTAGGCGATGAATCACAAGTCATTCAATTGCATGTCGAAGCCAGAGATTGGTATGAAGCATTTCGATTGGCTGAAAACGTACCTGAAATTTTACCATCTGTGCATTTTCAACATGCACAATGGCTAGCTGAGTCCGATCAATTTATAGAAGCTCATGAGGGTTGGTTGTATAGCAATGTATGTACATATTTGAGTGGTCTTATTTTGTATTTGCATTTTTAGCCTACCTCAAAGCTGGTAGAAGTAAGGATGCAAATCGACTTCTGAAAAGTCTGAGTTCTTCGGCTATTGCAGAAGAGCGTTTTTTGGATGCTAGCTATTTCAATTGGCTAATGGCAAAGCAGCTTTTAGATACATACATTTCAAAAGCGTAAACATTTTTCTGTTCTTGATAAAAATATTCATAAGCGTATTTAATATTTTTGTTTTGTTTTAGGGAACAATCTCCAATGGATCATGATTATAAAGAGTACAAAAATAATTTGCGTATTGCAAAAATTTACTTTGCCTACAGCATTATACACAGTTACCTTAAAGAACCATTTACAAGTTATTCGCCGGTTAGCTTATTTAATGTCAGTCGATACATTGTCAATGAAATAGAACACAAGGGGGCTCCAAAGGGCATAAGTATGTTGTAAGTTTGAATTTGAAGAGTAATTATAGTTCATATAAAAGATTTAATTGATATTTCTCTTTTCCATTAGTGCACTCTATTATACACTCTCGAAGCAAGCAAAACTTTTGGATGCCAACAAACTATGTCTACAGGTTAACAAAAAGCTTCAAACCCTTAAACCTCCTGCAGGAATTCAGGAGCAGATTGATGTGGGAACATGAATTATTTTTATAACCAAGTTTTATTTATTAAGTTTTGTGTTATATTTTAGATCAACTATTTAAGTAGTAAAGCTTGCAAAGGAGGATTCAACGATCCTGAGGAACTGCTGCCACTTTGCTACAAGTGTTCCAATTATAGTGCTCATTTAAATGGCAACAGTTGTGCATCTTGCAAACAAGATTACATATTTTCCTTTGTGTCTTTTGGTTTGTTAACATGTTACCTTTTAAAAAATGTCAATCTATTTGTTTTTTTTTTTTGTTTATTTAGAAATACTACCATTAGTTCAATTTAATCCGGAGATAGATATAATGGACATCGAAGCTGAAAGGCTTCTTATAGCTCCACCAAAATCACCCGATGATATTGATCCTTTTTCTGAAGTAAGTGCAAGTGAGAGTGGTTACATTTATTGCTTAATTATATTAAATTACATTTCAAGGATGTTGCTGGTGCCTTACCTTTAAGCCTTGATCGAAATGCTCTTAGAGCAATGGATCCAAATCATATTCTAATTGTTAAACGACGAGAAAAACAAATGAAGAATATTTATTATAGAAATATTTTACCGGATTTACAAGTAACATTTTGTCCAGAATGTTTATTGGTAAGTTGAGGAGAATATTACATTATTTTAAAACAAATAAAAAATTATTTATTTTAAATTTGAAGCTATTTTATGCTGAGGATTTTGAATTGCAAGTTCTACAAAAGGGTCATTGTCCATTTTGCCGCACACCATCCGAGAAGCTTTTTGAAAGTTATTAGATTTTGTTTTTTGTTTGTTAGGTAAAGTTTATGTATATTTTTCTATTTAAAAATTTGGTAATAAACAAAAATGAAACATGTGTGCACAACTGAAGTGAAGAAATATGCTCTTTTAATTCAAATAACTAGAAAAAACAGGTCCCAAGTAGTTTCCTTTTTTGTTTGGGAGAAAATAAGCTCATAATAATAATCCATATCAGTTATCCCCTTCATCAATTCCTGAAAGTATGCAATTCCATATTTTTATATTTGTTTTCAATTTTCGGTTATGATTTTTTTTTTACTTGAATCAACATTAATCAAAAGAATACAAAAAACGTTAAAAATCATAGACGATATTTTCAATTGTATACCTTCATTGCATTTGAAGTCTCGAATTTACTAGAGCATTTCAAAGTTATACAACAGCTATTGCTGTTTAAAACCGCCGCGCCGACCAATACTCACATATGGATCCGAGACTTATGTAGATGATTGGTAAAAGGCACTCTGACTTAATTCGAGCTAAACGTCTCAACGAGATTCTCCAATGAAGAAATCTGCCTCGAAGTATGTTTTAACAGAAACAGTGGTCTCCCTCTACTGAGCCGTCCCTCGGGATTGGAGTTGAAGACCTTCCGGGCTGAAGTGTTGATGTCCATTCGCTCTACATGACCTAGCCATCTAAGCCGTTGGACTTGAATTCTGTTAAATAGGACAGTGTCGCTGTACAACCCGTACAGTTCGTTGTTAATCTTCTCCCCAATTCATCTATGCCTACGGGTCCAAAAATCACCCGAAGAATTTTTCTCTCGAAGCATCCTAAGACGCTCTTATCTTATGAGAACGCCATAAATGAGAACCGAACATCACATACTGCCCTCATTGACCACTAAACCCATCTCTTTCGCTTCAGTCGCAATGCTCAAAAGCGCTCCACTTACATCACGCTTTGATCTTCCGATTATGTCAAAATCATCAGTGTATCCGAGTAATTGGATGGACCTTTAGAAAAATGTGCCTCTAGTGTTGACGGTTAAGTTTTGCACAATTTTTTCCAGAATGATATTGAAGAAGTCGCATGACAGTGCATCGCCTTGTCTAAAACCTTTTTTGACATCAAATGCATCTGTTAGATATTTTCGGACCTTGATAGAGCAGCGTGCATTCTTCATCGTCATTCTGCACAAACGGATAAGTTTGACAGGGATACCAAAACTAGACATTACTCTGTAGAGCTCTTCCCTATAGATGCTGTAATACGCGGCTTTAAAATCGATAAAGAGATGGTGAGTATCGATTTGAAGTTCCTGAGTTTTTTCCAAGATCTACTGTAGTCTCAATATTTGTTCGATAGTGGACTTGCCTGGTCACACTTCACATCTCCCTTACAGCGGAATTCGGTTCGTAATCGCCGTTATATAATTTATAGAAGTGGTTTTTCCATATTCTCAACATCGACTGCGGTTCTACTACGTTGTTCCCCTGATCGTCTTTACAGGCTTCGGCTGGTGGCTGGTACCCTTGGGAGGTTTTTTTTTACCTTTCGGTAACATTTACGAACCTCATTCCTGTTGTGACATCTCTCTATCTCCTCGATAGCGCGCTTCTCATGCTCTCTTTTTTTCCATCTAAAAAGCCGGTGTTCCCCTCTCCTCTTCTGCTCGTAAAGCTCGTGAGCAGCTCTGGTCCTTTTGTGCAGCTTGTATGCCTGCTGTTTCGTTGCGTGCCGGCATTTGTCGTCAAACCAGGGGTTTCGCTGTGGTGGCCGTGTGAAACCTAGTACTTCAGAGGCGGCATCTCTGATGGCTGTAAGTAAATGTTGCCACTGGTTTTCAATGCTTAATGCAGCAGCATAGGACTCCTAAAGAGGTTATTCGAGACTCGATCGGAAAAGGACATGGCAGTCTCTTGCGATTGTAGTCGTCTAACGTCGAATCTTCTCAAGGTACTTCCTTGTTTAGTTTGGATCGTGATATCCATAGCCGTACCTTGGCTACAACGAGGTAGTGGCCCGAGTCAATGTTGGCCCCTCGGAATGTTCGGATATCCTGTTTACTTAAGAAGTGTCGAGCGTCGATCGCAATGTGGTCAATCTGGTTGACTGTTGATTGATCAGGAGATTTCCATGTCCCCTTGTGGATATTTAGATGTGTGAACTGCGTACTAGCTACCAGAATGTCTCGCCCCGCAGCTAAATTAATCAGCTTGAATTCGTTGTCGGGGGTGGTATCGTGCAGACTGTATCTCCCGATTGTACAACCAAAGATGTCTAGTCTTCCTCGCTTGGCGTTAAAATCTCCTTAGACAATTTTAATGTCATAGCCAGGGTACTGCTCATATGACTTTTCCAAGAGCTCGAAAAATATGTCTTTGGTGTCTTCATATTATTCCTCTGTTGGAGCATGCGCGCATATTAGGCTTATGTTGGCGGATTGTCGCAGCTTATGAATTTTTTTACGTGGTCATCTCAAGAATTCCTCCGCTGCCGTCTAGATAAGGAGAGGTCGTTTGCTGTCCCCAACTACTTTCCACTGGGGTTGAAACCAAATCTCAAGTTGAGGTACTAGGCACCTGATGTTCACCGCGGGGAGGTGAGAGTAGGAGTTGATAGACATAGGTGGGTTTTGAGAAAAACCTGTGCCCTCTGGAATGCACATTACTACTATTTGAACATCAAAGGTTTACCTATTTGGAGTATTATTATGGCACGAGTATTTCTAAGCGTTTGCTTTTGGTGACAAGAATATACAAACAGTGCTCGCACTGGATTCGATACCTCGACTGCCAACATTTTAGACTAAGAGCACAATTATCTGTTATTTATTAGATAAGTATTTCGTAAGATCAACAGGATTGGGAATTCCGCTGACATTTGAATTAGAAAAAAACACTAATTTAAACTTCTTAAAATTCCAAAGTTTATTTTCTTTCCGAAATTATTCAAAAATATTTTCGTATTTGTTTCCAATTCTATGTAGAACGAATGCATTAGATTAAAATACAAAACTGCTCTCCAATAAATGTATTTTTAAATGTCATCTTGTCCAATGAATTTCTAAAAATATTGTCACTTATTGAATAATATTAATATGTTCAATTTGAGCACATAAATAAGATTTAACTGACTACAAGTAATAATTAAGGTGATGTTGAATTAGTTTGACAATACATGTATTTAACTCTTTTTTCGAAAAGTCTTAATGAATTAGAAAGACTCCTTTTTCTAGTCTGCAAAACTAGATTTAAAATAATCTTTAGTTGAAAAATAACTTTCGATTGTTTCCGTTCTTTCGATGAGTAATATCACAAAATGTTATAAAAAGAATAAGAGAACAAAATGTAGCTATAAGCAAAATCAGAGTTGTCTAGGCATTTGGGCTTGAAGAAGGCTGTTGAATAAAACCTACTCATAATAATACATAATTAATTGAATCGAGCTTTGTTTTTTCTAAAGGCGTATTATTGTTTTTAAATGGCCCGGTAAAATGTGTAAATTAGGTTAGGGGATTAGGTAACTTTAGGCCTAGGCATTGATGGTATGCTGGTATGTATGAAGGTGCTACCCAAACATCATTTTTTGTCGATCACACCTTTGATGTTTGCATTTTTAAAATGATTATTATGCTAATGGACCGTCATATCGTAGTCGTCGACGTCGAGGAGTGATGTTTAAGATGTTATGATAATGCGAGAAGGCAGTTATTGGTAGGTATAGGAACAACTTTTTCTAATACATATATTTCGTACGCATGTTTTTATTACTGACCTTTAAGTTAGAAAGATATAATCAAGTTTTTTATTTGGTGTTGACTTTTTTGTATAAAAACATAACATTGGATGGTGAATGTCACTAGTATCTTTCTTGATTCACTTGGGATACCAGCCTATATTCAGCCTCAATATGTTCAAACTTGTAAGTATATTTTGGACGATAGTTTGGAAAGATCTTCTGGTTGTAACTCATTTCTGTTCTTTACATTTGAATAAAATTTAGCTCCTCGTTACTGTCCTTTTGGGATTAGCTGCTGCCGACAACATTAACAAAAATGCCGAAATCCGTGTTTTGGACAACACACCCGCCGATGCTGAAGGAAACTTCAAATATGGATATGAAGCTTCCAATGGCATCTCCGTCCAAGAAACTGGAAACGCTGCTGGTGTAAGTGGTGCTGCCCAATGGATTTCCCAAGAGGGTATCCCAATTCAATTGCAATACACTGCTGATGAGAACGGATTCCACCCATCTGGTGCCCATTTGCCAACTCCTCCACCAATCCCAGCACAAATCCTTAGGGCTCTTGAATACATCAGGACCCATCCATCAAAGGAATAAATTTAAAATACTAATTTTAAGGAATTTGGACCAGGAGTAGTGTTCTAGTCGGTGAATATTATAAAACGTAATATTCACTACCAAAGAAATTAATTAAACATTAAATTTGCCTATTTTGTTAGGAAAAATGTAAAACATATATTTTTTCTTACTGTTTTCATTGTTGTTGTAGTTGTTGTTTTACAAGACGTACTGTTGTTTAGTGCGTATGAATTTCATGTCAGAAGTCTGTCTTTTTACGATGAAAAGTAATTAGCATAAAAGAGTTATTAAATATAGCTGTTCGGATTCGACATACGCAAGATTTAAGCATAATAATGCATAATTATAAGGCAATTTTAATATTCCATCAAAGGAGACTAAAGCCAAAAACACAAAAACTACCAAAAAACAATATTGTCTACAAAACACTCCTCAGTCAAGCTAAATATCAACCAACATTTGTGTTTTGTATTGTAAGAATATATGTATTACTTATTTCTTTTCCAATTTCACAAGAAACCCTTTTCCACAAAACATTAAATAAAATTGGTCAGAAAATAAAAAAATAGTGAAATAAAGTTCAACTTTCAGTTGAATGAAAAAACATGGATAACTGTCATTTTGACATAAGATGACTTGACTGGATAGTAAGGGAGATTTTTCCTGACTACCATTCCAGTCAACTTTCCATTAAAGTTGCCCTAATTGGAAGGTAATTTTTTTGGCATCTAGCCAATCAGACACCAGAAACTTGCTTTACTTTCAAGTCATGTCTACTTATGTCAAAATGACAGTTGGTCATGTTTTTTCCTTCAACTGAACGCTAAAATTTTCGAGGTAGCAGATTAAAAGGTAGTTAGTTAGTTTAATGTTTGAAATTTATGACACTTAAACAACTATCTAGTTGTCTTGTCAAAATTTCAGTTGACTGCAAATGAAATCTCTATTGTTGTCTGAACCTGCCCAGTCATATAGGTATATTTTTATATAACTTATTAAACGCAGTTGGATTGTCAAAAAGTGAAATGACTTTTAGCCGTCAAAAAATAGCTGCAAAACTTTAAAATTTTGAAGGCCAAAAATGCTTTTAAAATCAATGGATAATTTCAATAATTCGCTGATTTTTACCAAAAAACATACAAATATGAAATCAATTTTCACGTTCCTTCAAATGCAAAAGTGAATCCAGACTTTTATTCAGGGGGTCTCACACACTTAAAATAAATACGAGTTTTTGGACAACGCTTAAAAATGTTCTTTAATTAACTGTATAGGAGACTAACGAAAATATAATAATATATATATTATGTTGATGTTAAAGTGACTACTAGTTATTAGATTTTTTTTAGAACAATGCGAAGAACGCTACAAAATTAAAGATGCAAAAAGCCAGAAAATGAGAATTTTTTGTAGAAAAATTTGTTTTTTTTTCTTTGAAAATTAAATAGAATCCAATTTGAGGATTTTTCTGTCTATTATAACTGACTGCTTACTCGTAGATTTGAGCTGTTGCTACAAATTCTAAAAATGTACATTTTACAAATATTTTAATCAAAAAGGATTCAGCAACACTTGAAAATTAGAGAGAGGAAAACGTTTGATTCATGAATTTTAAGAAATAGAATTATTTCGATACAACATTTTTCTAGAAATTACAAATACAAAAATTAATGAACATAGGTAAATAATACTTGCACTCAAAAATTACTGGTGACAGAATATTTTTCCATTCCAATTTTTGAAAGATTGAAAGCTTTTATATTTTTAATAAATAGATATGAAACGTTCATTATGTATTTAAATTAGCCATTTAGTTTTAGGAAAGTGTTACTTTTGATGTATTTCGGACATATGTATATTCAATTCATGTTTAAATATCAGATATAAGAGCTTCCTGGGCAAACTTCAAAAAAGTAGATTTCTTTATTTTATTAAGATGTTAACAGTTTTTTTATTCAATAGATAATCAATTTTAATAGAAAAAAAAAACACTTTAGAAAAACCTTACACTTTTCATATTCGTCAAAAAAATAAGATGGAATAAATACGAGTTTCAGAAATTTAAAGGCAGCTCAATCTCTTAGTTAAGGTTTCTTCTTAACAACCTGAACATTTGCAATTTCTCTCATAAAAATTCTTATTTAAATAATTTAAAGCTTAAAGTTTTTGTTTTTTAAATTTGAAATTTTGTTAATACGTTTAAGATTATTAAAAATATTTTAGTCGTGTTTTACAGAATAAGCGATTTTTTGGTAAATTAAATTACAAAAAAATATGCTGATGAAATCTTTGCTGCTACAACTTAACTATACCTATGAGCTTTATCGCTTATGTGACCCCTCCCTGGATATTTCATTGGTTTGAAGTTGATGACTTTATTACGGCGTGATTGAAAAGCCTTGATTTCTTGGTAAATTCCTAAGTTAAAAGTGAAACTTTTTGCAACAACATGGAAAGCTGTAACATACAAATTTTATTTTTATATATAAGAAATAAATAATTTAAAATATTAACGTAATACGATTAGTTTTTAATTTAAAGGAATTCCTAAAATACTCTCCCAGGAGGGTTCATGACCCCGGATTCGTCACTGGTTGAGTAAGCACGATTCCGTCCGATATCTAAGGATAACTTTTGGCTGAAACACAAACAGCCTTCAGCTTCGACTTCGTCTTCGTCTGCGTTACGATGGGCCTGATTCGAGGCTGCTTCAAATGACATTTCTAATATGACATTTCTAAAATGCCACTTCTGTCAGTAGCAGCTGTTATTTTTTCTCAAAAAATTGGTTTAATTGTTCGTGCAGTAAAAAATATGAATTTTGAAATCGAAAAAATTAAATTTATCGCGGAAGTTGCTTACACAGCCTATAAAACCAATAGAAATTGCTCTAAAAGCAAATCTATTTTGTCTGTAGACTTTTTTTTTTACAGCTGTTGAGCTGTCAGCCAATTCAAATGTTCAGCAAATTTGAACTAGAGCTTACGTTTGGAGTAACATTACGTAACATTATATTCTTTCATTACGATTGTCAAACGAAACGTCAGGTCAAAGTTTCATTGTGATAGCATGCATTTGGCGTTTTTCTTTTCTAGTTCAGAGCAGAGCTCCAAATGTCAGAAAAATAATCGTGTTTTTCTTAGAGCTCTGATCATTCAGAACTTCAAATTCGTGTTTCGTGACTGTTTTTCAAATCATGACAGTTTAAGGATCAAGTTGTTTCATAGTTAAATCAGAGAGCTCTGAACATACTCTGCTCAGAACTCTACTCTGTTCGCTCAGACTCTGCTCAGTGCTCAGCTCTGAACTAAAAAAGAAAAAATCCAATTGAACTCCTATTGCTGAACTCGTAAACGTCAGGCGAAGCCGAAGCTGAAGCGTGTTTGTGTTTCAGCCATTTAGGTTTCTTTTTTGACAGCCGAGCTGTTTTGAATAAGTTGTTCATTTAAAAGTTAAACACTGCCAAAGAGGTAACCGGATACACTGTCTATCTGAGATGGAACACAACCAGGTTTTAGTTGTATATCGATTTTGTTTGAACAAATTGTCTATCCTGTGATATCATTAGCAAATTTTTTCTCATTGCAAGAACTTTTGCTTCAATGAAAACATAACCACACAAATAAATTTGCATTGTGCCTTCTTTAACTAGAAACTTGGAAATCTCAAAGACCTTAGTATTTTTCGCACCTCACCGGTTTTGCAAAGACTAGGTGAAAAAAAGGAAGATTCAAATGTAATGCTGGAAAAATTGAGTCCCATGATTTTTTGATAATTTTTGTTAACCAAAAAATACATTTAAAAACATTTTTAAACTATCCAGAACAAAATACTTAATATCAGATTTTCAATTTGTTTTCCAAAACTTTCCAGGAAAATTTCTATACGCATATTACTAATAATTACAGAATAATTAAGATTGCTCCAAAAATAGTTTAACATCTTTTATGTTAAAATTTAAGTCAAGTCATTAAATTAAAATTAAATTTATAATTTATGGAAAAACTTAAAATATTTATGATGGAATTCTCACACGAAAACAAGAAACAAAATCAAATTTAAACAACCAATATCGACAACATATCCGAATCATAAATTTTAAGTGGTATGTAGGTAGTTAAACTAGAATAGTTATAGTCTTTTTTATTTTATTAAATTTATGTTGGTATAAAGAAAAACAAAACTAATATGTGAATAATGTTTTATCTACCGCATGTGGGAACCACGAACAGAGCTACATAAATGAGATAAACACGAACAAAAAATGTATAAATTTAACAGATTTTTATTTTTATTCTTCTTCTCCTTATAAAAAATCTAACAATTTATTTGTTTAACCTTGACAAATAATACAAAAAAAAAAACAATAAGACGGAATAAATAAAATGAATGAAATCACTAGATTTAATTATGTTTATCCTCTAAATGGGGTATTAGCCTGAGCCTGTTGGTATTTAACTGTCTCCTCCTTTGGTGGATGGGTTCTGATGTATTCAATGGCCCTGAGGATGGCCTCTGGAATCGGTGGTGGGGTTGGCAAATGGTCACCAGATGGATGGTATCCGTTTTCATCGGCTGTGTAGGTCAATTGAACGGGGACACCTTCGGGGGACACCCATTGGGCAGCTCCATTAACTCCGGCAATATTTCCACTCTCTTGGACAGCAATTCCATTGGTGGTGTCAAAGGCATACGCAAAGTTTCCATCTGCATCTGAGGGGTCGTTGGTGAGGGTGCGAATTTCAGCGGCTCTGTCAGAGTCTGCAGCTACAGCTAATCCCAAAAGGGTGGCAACCAAAATCTATGTGATGTAAAGAAAAACACCAAAAGTATTAGAGATTATTTCTTAAATATTGCAATGATGTCATCTTAAGAGATGGTATGGTATCTTAGTTAGAGTGAGGTACTCACAAGTTTGAACATTTTAAGTGTTGACGGTGAGAAGATATGAAATATCCAAGAGATGCAAAGAAGCACTGTTGACCATTTGCATTATTGACCATGCTTTTATAGCAACAAATCGGAAATTTTCTACCATCTTTTGGTTTTGGAAATTAAGTATAGAGGTTGGTTTCACATAAGATCATTGTCCATTGTTATATTGTTGTCATCGGCAGCGTCAGCGTCAGCGGTGGTGGGACCAACAATAATATAATTTGTCATTAATCCCCCAAAAGCGGTCAAAATCTCCGTTTTGTATATTTGCATAAACGAGTTGACTAAACCATTTTTGTTTTCCATTAAAAAAAAATGTTCAACTTGTTTTATAGTTTCTTTTTTATTTTACGTTGTATTCAAAACACAAAAATTGAAAAATCAGATTGAAAATTAAATTGCAAAAATGCAAACAAAAATGAGAAATAATTAAACTTGTTTCCATAATTTAATTATTTAGCGTGGGCTTCCAATGATATGAAGACGAACTCTCATATATAACTAATAAACGAAGGTAATCTTATATAGAAGAATGCAATCCTCATGTATGTATAAGCAGCACTGAACGAGGGCAGTAAACTTGAAATAAATCTTGGAAGGTTTATCGTTGTGCTAAATTTGGGTGGATCAAAAACAGATTGACTTTTTGAAGATGAACTTTATTCAATAGTTGTTATTAAATTCATCTAGAAACATGTTCTAATCGATTTAGGAACGGCCTTCTTTATAATAGGAAAATTAATTAATTAAATCAATGTATTTAATACACACTCCAACCCATCTCCTCGACGACCTTGAGAACATATGAGCAAATATAAAAATACAAATTTTGTTTCAAATTGTTCTTTTTTTTTCAAAACATACCTTCTATCTTTAGATAATGTCAATTGACCAAATCCTTTGTTAAAAGGTGAAATGAACAATTGTTCTTATTTTTCAGATTGGCTCCCTGAAATTACGCCATAGGAAATTACGCCAAAAAAATAAAATGGAAAAAACGCCAAAAATTCTCCATACAATTTTTTGACTTTTTTTCCTAGGAAAAAGAACCTAAAGATTTTGGTGTTAATTCCGGATTTTTTGGCTATTTTTTTCAAAAAATTCTTGGCGTTTTTTCCTTTTAGAATAATGAAAAAAGGCTAAATAATTTTTGTTTGAAAAAAGCCCAAAAATAAACTTTTTAGTTTTTTTTCCAAATCTTAAAGCAAAAAACGCCACAAAACAAACTTTTTGGCTTGTTTTCCTAATCGAATAAGGAAAAAAAGCCAGAAAATTAACCGTTCGTTGTTCAAAATCAAAAATGTACATGTAAGTCGAATGTATTCATATGGTATACAGAAATATATAACGGCAAATAACAGTATTTTACATGTTTTTCACGAATTTTGAAGAGCATTTTGACAAAGCGATGGACAAAATGGAAAGTTTTGATTATGATATATTATAAAAAAAAATGTGTGTATAAAGAAGATGTTCTTTAGATTTGTTATATTAACAATTGTGGTGCTAAGATGAAAGTAAAAAGTGATGGATTGTGTGTAACAGCAAAGAACTTCGTTGACCAATGTCCGTGTTGTCGGAAAAATTTGGCAGGTGTCCTTCAGGTTTACATGTAATACCTACATATACGAAAATTGACAAATTGAAATAAACAAAGGTATAAGAAAATGTGTTCTACAAAACCAATGAACAAGTACCTATTATATAATCAACGGCGGGGGGGGCGGCCCATACACGTCGCGTTCGCCGTTCCGGCGCGCCGTGCGCGGCGCCGCGCCACGCGGGTTGCACCGCGCCGCTCCATGTTACGTGCGTCGTACGTTCAGATTCTATTATAGACTTTTTGATCTTTAATTCCAAACTAATTTTGGAAATTAAGCCAGGGAAAGCTCTGTTTATTCTTTAAAGGCTTAATTTCCAAAACTAATTTGGAAATTACACCAAAAAGTTCATATTTTTTAGGGCGTTTTTTCCATTTTAGTATTTTGGCTCTTTTTCCAAAAGTTTGGCGTAATTTCCACACTTTTTGGCGTATTTTCCTTTTTGTTTTTGGGCCCTTTTTCCTATTTTTTTACGCCAAAATTGTTTAGGCTTTTTTTCCAAAACAGTTTTTGGCGTAATTTCCTATGGCGTAATTTCAGGGAGCCTTCAGATTATGTATTAATTAAACATACAAACCAGAGTAATATTTTTCGTTATAAGAAGACTTGATCTTACCGTTCAAGGGTTCTAATTTTATGTGTTCTAACTTCAAAGGTTTTGTAACCAACAAAATTGGATTAAATTTTAAAATTAAACATCATATTCGCAAAATGTACAGTATTTGAAATTAAAAACAAAATTCAACGTTTTTACAATTCCGGTAAGAAAAGTAATACAAACTCATAATGAGACATTTCATTAAAATTGATAAAATACTTCACTTCGAATTTAGCATGTAAATGTAAACATTTAAGCATTTTTTGGTTGGTTTAAAATAATTTTTGTTGCATGGTTGTAAACGGTGATTTTTTAAGAGCTTGAGAACTTTTTTTTAAAAAAAAAATGCATAAAATTTGCAAAATCTCATCGATTCTTTATTTGAAACGTTAGATTGGTCCATGACATTTACTTTTTGAAGATAATTTCATTTAAATGTTGACCGCGGCTGCGTCTTAGGTGGTCCATTCGGAAAGTCCAATTTCGTATAACTTTTTCGAGCATTTCGGCCGGAATAGCCCGAATTTCTTCGGAAATGTTGTCTTCCAAAGCTGGAATAGTTGCTGGCTTATTTGTGTAGACTTTAGACTTGACGTAGCCCCACAAAAAATAGTCTAAAGGCGTCAAATCGAATGATCTTGGTGGCCATCTTACCGGTCCATTCCTTGAGATGAATTGTTCTTCGAAGTTTTCCCTCAAAATGGACATAGAATCGCGAGCTGTGTGGCATGTAGCGCCATCTTGTTGAAACCACATGTCAACCAAGTTCAGTTCTTCCATTTTTGGCAACAAAAAGTTTGTTAGCATTGAACGATAGCGATCGCCATTCACCGTAACGTTGCGTCCAACAGCATCTTTGAAAAAATACGGTCCAATGATTCCACCAGCGTACAAACCACACCAAACAGTGCATTTTTCGGGATGCATGGGCAGTTCTTGAACGGCTTCTGGTTGCTCTTCACTCCAAAGGCGGCAATTTTGCTTATTTACGTAGCCATTCAACCAGAAATGAGCCTCATCGCTGAACAAAATTTGTCGATAAAAAAGCGGATTTTCTGCCAACTTTTCTAGGGCCCATTCACTGAAAATTCGACGTTGTGGCAGATCATTCGGCTTCAGTTCTTGCACGAGCTGTATTTTATACGGTTTTACACCAAGATCTTTGCGTAAAATCTTCCATGTGGTCGAATAACACAAACCCAATTGCTGCGAACGGCGACGAATCGACATTTCACGGTCTTCAGCAACACTCTCAGAAACAGACGCAATATTCTCTTCTGTACGCACTGTACGCATTCGTGTGGTTGGTTTAATGTCCAATAAAGTAAACTGAGTGCGAAACTTGGTCACAATCACATTAATTGTTTGCTCACTTGGTCGATTATGTAGACCATAAATCGGACGTAAAGCGCGAAACACATTTCGAACCGAACACTGATTTTGGTAATAAAATTCAATGATTTGCAAGCGTTGCTCGTTAGTAAGTCTATTCATGATGAAATGTCAAAGCATACTGAGCATCTGTCTCCTTGACATCATGTCTGAAATCCCGCGTGATCTGTCAAATACTAATGCATGAAAATCCTAACCTCAAAAAAATCACCCTTTAATTCAAAAAGTGAAAAAGTGAACTTTTTCTGAAAGTTTAATTCATTTGTTGTTATTACTTCCTAGACAAATCCCTTTTTCAAAGAGATGGGAGGAAGTGATGAGCAGTTTTATCCAAATTAATCTTAAATTATGTTTTTTGTCTTGAAGAAAAGTTATGGGTACAAATTGTAACTGAGGTAATTCTATTTTACATATAAAATTGAATAATTTTGCCATTTAAAAGATTTACGCTTTTTATTAACTTTGCTTTTTTTGGAATGCACTTTTATTTGATAACTTCTTTTTTTAATAATAATTTTTAATACAATGTTATTTTTGGACAGTCAACATTTTATGACATTTTAAGGTCCCTAAAATCTCTAAATTCATAATTTTTTTAGGGGATGTCTGTGTGTTCTTGTGTACGGCGTGAGTTCTTATGTTATTTGAATTACTTTTAATAAAAACATAAATCTACATATTTGATTGCACATACAACACATTTTTGACAAAAGTCAAAAGTCAAAAGTTTCTACATATTTTTATGAAAATACTGGATAAGTTCATTAATGTAAAAATGCAGCAGTAATGCAAGATTTGCGTTCATAAATGTAAATAGACTACATTCCTGCAGTCGGTAACTTTGTTCAAAAAAGCAGTTTGACAGCTGAAATGCGATCAAATTTCATTGTCTGCAGGAAAATGTCAGAACAAAATGAGTAGGTAAATTGAATATTTATTCATTTTTTGACTTCATAGAAATGAATGCATGAATGAATTTGTTTCATTCAAAATATTTCAAATAAGTCCTAATAAAACATTTTGAAAAAATATTGTTAACACACTAAAAAACCAAAACTCGCGTAAATCAAAGAAAAAACCTAATTATTTCTGTCATACTTTTTTATAGGCGCCTAATTTGATGACATTTACGAACTGTTTTTTTTTTTTGTATTGTATATCTGCCGCATTCTTGTAGTAGTTTTTCTGTTCATAAATGCATTGCAGGAATTTTGTCGGCATGGCTTGTGCAACTAGTTGCATCATTCAACTCACCCACTGTCTCAACGAACAATCTATTAAATTTCAATTGATCATAACAATTTCCCACAATCAATTTTTTTAAATTATTTTCTTTTCTCTGCACATCATCTATAGCTTTGATTCATCGAGAGTAATTCTCTCCATTTGTGCATGTTTATAACTTTAAATTTTATTTGTCAAGTTTTTAACTTTTTTTTTGTTCCAAAATAACTTATTAAGTGCAAAAGAATATAGAAAAAAGGTAAAAAGTCAAATTTAGAGTGGGTGGTGTTACGTAATGATTAAACATAAATTTAATTTGGATTGATTAAAAATACTGAGTTGGGATCGAAATATTGTGTGGGTCATAATACTGTATTTCGAAATTCTGTATTACAGAATTCGGTATGAACAAAATTCTGGATGTGCACTTCGAGGAACAACATTTTTAAAACAAAACACTTTAGCTTTCTCTACATATTTATGTTTCACAAATATTTAAATATCAAGTTAGATATAACAAGAATACCATTTATTAGATCTGTCCTTGTAATGGTGTTATCATTTGGGTCAATCATTACTCGTACATATGTATGTATAGACTAGAAGTTGTCAACCAAAGATTTCCAAGGTTTTTTTTTTCATTGCCCAATATTTTACTGCTGGACGTGTTGATTTAAAAAATTAAGTTAAAATTCTAAAATTTGTTTGTCGATTCAACTGTTGTACTTATAATCCTATTAAGTTAGTAAATATTTATAATGCCAAAAGCTTTCTCGTTAATTCAATGAAAACATAAAATCGGATGGTTTTAAAATTAATTTGTTGTTATACATGATAAAAGATGTTCTTTGTGATCTTGAGTAATCTTTTTCTATACAATTATTAACTTCCCATAGGAAGTTATTGTAATTGGTCCAATTTGTCGGATTGAAAATGTTTACATTTCTCGACGTTTCAAGGTCCCTAGAGTGAAAATAAAAGATTTTTAGGGATATGTCTGTGCGTTCGGGAAGTTTTGTTCTTCAACCTTAGCTCAAGAATCAGTAGAGATATCAACTTCAAAAAAATTTTGTTTTACAGATAATAATGCAGAAAGGACTCTCGAAAATATTGCGAGTTAAAGGAAAATTTCTCACGAATTAATAACACTAACGACTTGAATTAAATTTTATATGATACATTGTAACGTGATACCAAACAATTATATTTTTGGAAAAAAATCCAGTTAACGGTTTTGTCCGAAAAAAAAACTAAAAAAGAGGATGGGATGCGACCCACACTGATAACATCCCATCCCGTCTGTCGATATGTCTTGCTTAAAAGTTTGTCTATATGTTTTTTTACCAAATTTGCGCACTATTTTTTGTAGATTTTATTTTTTAATTCCTGAATATTGAAAACAATATTTTCTGTGAAATAAAATAAGTTTGAAGCCACTATTTTTAATTTTTGAAAAGCTATTTGAGCCGAAAGTAAATTTTTACCAAGTTTTAGTATTGTTTTTTTTAGAGTTTTATTTTTTGTAAAAAAACTGTCAATTCGAATTTTTAAAAAAAATTTACCAAATGTTGAAAACAATATTTCTTATAAGAAAAAATTAGTTTGAAGCCAATTTTTCAAATTTTTGAAGAGACATTTGAGTCCAAAATCAATTTTTACCAACTTTTATACATTTTTTTTAGGTTTTTATTTTTTGTAAAAAAACCGTCAATTCGATTTTTCTCCAAATTTGTCCTAATGTTGAAAACAATATTTTGTATAGGAAAAAATCAGTAAGAACCTATTATCTCAAAGATTTTAAGAGTCGAAAATCATTTTTTATGAACTTTTGTTAATTTTTTTTCAGCTTTTCAATTTTTGTACAAAAACTGTCAAATCGATTTTTTTCAAACTTTAACTGAATGTTGACAACAAGATATTTTGAAAGATTAAAGGAAATTGAAGCCAAAATCTCAAAGTTTTGAAAAGATATTTGAGTCGAAAATCAATTTTTGCCAACTTTTATACATTTTTTTTTAGGCTTTGATTTTTTGTAATAAAAACTGTCAATTCAATTTTTCTCAAAATTTTATCAGATGTCAAAAACATTATTCTTTGTTGCACACAATTGTTTTAGAGATGAAATCATATTTCAGTCGTAGACAAATTTTTTTTTTCAGTTTTATTGATTTATAAAAAAAACCGTTATATTGATTTTTTTCAAAAAATATACCTGTTTGGTATCACGTTACAATATATTATATAAAATTTAATTCAAGTTTCTAGCGTTTTTGGTTCGTAAGATATTTAGGGTTAACCAAAATGTTCACCTTTTTTTCAAACTGCTATGGTGAAAAAGTCACCCACGCAATTTTCTTGAGAGCCGTTTCCGCATCTTCCTGCCTTTTTATCTGTATAAAAAAATTTATTTGAAGTCGATATCTCTTCTGGTTCTTGAGCTATGGACGACGAAAAAAACGTCGCGAACGTACGGACGTAAGGACGTACAAACGTACGTACACACGCACGCACAGACATCTTTCTAAAAATCTTTTATTTCGACTCTAGGGACCTTGAAACGTCGATAAATGTCAAAATTTTCAATTTGACAAATCGGACCCATTACAATAACTTTCTATGGGAAGTTAAAAAAAATCAACTAGAATATTTTACGAACAAAAAATGATTTTATCTCAAATATATGTAAGTTTATGCAACGAAGACTTTTTTGGCATCTGTTAAAATTTTGAGATAAAAATAATTCACTGTTTTTTTTTTTTTAAAATAAAACCTAAGAAAACATTACTAACATTTGTTAAAAATTATTTTCGACTCAGATATCTTTTTAAAAAATCTGAAATTAAGGCTTCAAACTAATTGTATCTTAAAAGGAATATTGTTTTCAATATTCGGTTAAATTTTGAGAAAAATCGAATGGACAGATTTTTTTTTACAAAAAATAAAAACGTTTAAAAACCAATACTGAAATTTGTTAAAAAATTTAAAATATTGGCTTAAAACTAATTTTATCTCACAGAAAATATTGTTTTCGACATTCAGTAAATTGTTTATAAAAATCTAATTGTCAGTTTTTTCATACAATTTAAGATCTAAAAAAAATAGTACGGTTGGTAAAAATTGGTGTTCATTTCTCGATATCTCGTGAATAAAGTAAGGTATGGACTTCAAAATGATTTCATTCCGTGTTAAATTTTCTTAGATAAATAAAATCTATATTTGTTTGCATACGATATAAAAACTTTCAAGAAATGTTAGTAAAATTGGTAAAAATTGGTTTTCGACTAAAAATTTCGTTAACAAAAATAAAATAAACTTGAAATCAAACTACATTTTGTTGGTAATTTTTATTTTATTTAGAATAAGTAATTTCAAAATTTGTTTTTACAAAACATGAAAACCTACACAGCTTTTTAGCAAGACAAATCAGCAGACGGGTAGGGAAGTTATCAGTGTAGGTCATTTGGCAGCCACTTTTTTAATTTTGAATAAGGTATTAAATATTAAGTAAGAAATTAAGTATTCAAACATTTTCCACTAGCGTTATTACGTATTTAACTTTTTGAAATAAACAAATAAGTAGCTGACTCTCTTTCTATGTGCACTTACTTATTTTTCCTTTCGAACATTCGTTCGCTTCGATTGATTATACTTCTCATGACGCATTCAATTGCAGTTGGCCTAGAGAAGATGTACTTCCAAAAATCATCATTTTTAAAACAATACAATTTGAGATGAAGATATCATAACAATTTTTGACTACACTATTTTGCAAAACAATTTTAGACAGTACAAATTATTACTTGAAATAAAATGAAATATATGAGGTGGTACCACAGTCCATGAAGAACCAGGGTTTAGTGACTAACAACTCTCAACCATTTCTGTGTGCGAGTAATGTTGTCAGGGATGGGAGGGACCTACAGTTTATGTATATGCCGAATCCTAACGGCTAATTTGAGAAAGCACTTTCTCATGACAAGAATTACTCTTGGAGTATTTGAGGGATTAAACCCAAGACCCTTTTGCATGACAGCCCAACGCACTAACGCACATCACGCTACGGGTACTACACAAATCATTAATTATATCTTTAAATAAACTTCAATTTTTCAAAAAACTTGTTAGTTTTTAAGTTTTAAGTGACTTTTTTTCTGAACATACGTACATATCAATATTTTGACTTTTTGTTTTTATCTTAGATAGTTTTTTTTAAGTTTGTATAATATTGGTTGCTTATATTTAATTTTTTAGAGTATTGTTCATCTTTTATATGCCTTTCAAAAATAAATAATGTAATGAAACAAGTGCTGGCTTTTTTCTGAAAATAGTGAAAAATGGAACTATCAAAAACACACTTTGTAAGTATACAGTATCTTGTAATGGAATATTTGGAAAACAGTATTATAATATACAGTGTTTTGTGAATACAACATTATAGTATACAGTATTCTATGTTTACGTTACTTTTAAATATAGAGTTTTGGACATACATATATAATTATGACCAAACAGTATCATACAGAATTTTGATCATAAAGAATTCTGAAAAACAGCATTTCAAGAATTGGTCTTACAATTATTGAACTTTGTATATCTAGATTTTTAGGAAGTGATAAACTGTAGTCAATTATGTCATGACTGTATGTAAACTTGCATAACAGTCTGTTTTTATTTTTATTTTCCACAGCTCAAGTAAACAGAAACTGAAACAAGTTGTTTTCGTAAATCGTATGATCCTGTCGCTTTTAAGTTAAGTTTAGCATGTAATTTTTAAAACCCATAAATATAGCTCTTGACGTCTACTTTTAGATTTTGGTATCAAGTAATTTGAAAAAAGATCGGAACCGAGACTTTTATTCATCATTTGCCCGATATCCTTACAAAACTTTTGTTGACAGGCATCATATCGACAATAAAATCTCACCAAAAATCTAATTTAAATCATACCTAAACAAAATTCATTTTAATTGTACAAATTTATACTGTAAATAGAACATTTTGCAAATAAAGTTATATTAACTGAAATGATTTAATTTTTAATTTAGCCTCAGATTAAATAATTTATAAAGACCGAAATTAGAACAAATTTGTCTTCTGCTTCATCATTTTCTCAATATGTGAAAAACTTGTCTGCGGTAGGTAAAAAAACATATAAAGTGAAATCATGAAAAGCTAAAAAATGTATTTTATGTTATATTTTCTTGTAGGCACAAGTCTCAAGTATCAGTTCATTGTTTTTGTAGGCACGACTTTTAATTTGATCAATAAAAGCGTCTTTTCATAAAACATTTTATTATTATTAACAAATGTATCATAATTTGTTCTTGTCATATTTCATGACTTCTAAAAATGAATATAACTAAGTTATTGACCTATTCATAGGGTGGTGGTATCGAGATATAAAACAAATTTGTCTTTATTTTTCAATGGCATCTTAGTGTCATCAACTTATACCTTCATATATGCGAACAACAACCGTACAACAAATGTCAAAAGAAACAAGTTAACCCTCATCACTAATTAACATTTTTAAGCAAAAATAAAATTTATCATTCGGCTTCCTACGCACGTATTGAAATTGAAAATCGAACATCATAAGATGTATAGTCATCATTCATTAAACAAAGATCAGCCCAAAATAGCAAAAGATCTTTAACGTTTACCTATGCAAGTCTTTAAGGTCACAAAACTTCGAAATATGGAAAAAAAGAAGTAATCACAGTATACAAACAGTCAACTTTATTTTTAATTTTTAAACTTCAAAAAAAAAAAACTTGTACATTTTAAGGTCACTTTTGAATATTATTTTCCATGGTTTACTTAACCGTAGAATGGTTTGCTAGTGGTCCTGATATATTCATCCTTTTGTGGATGAGTTCTGATGTATTCAACAGCCCTGATGATAGCTTCTGGGATTGGTGGTGGAGTTGGTAAATGGGCGCCAACTGGATGGTAACCGTCTTGGTCAGCGGTGTAGCTAAAATCGATTTTGACACCCTCGGGAGAGATCCATTGGGCGGCACCACTTACACCAGCGGCGTTACCACTTTCTTGGACGGCAATTCCGTTGGTTGTGTCGAAAAGGTAGGCAAAGTTTCCTTCAGCATCGGCAGGATCGTTTTTCAGACTGCGGATTTCGGCATCCTTGTCGATGTTATCGGCAGCTGCAAGTCCCAAAAGGACTGTGACGAGGAACTGCAAAATGAAAAAGAGGACATTTTGTAAGAATAAACAATATATGTACTTTGATATGGTTTTCAAATGATATAACTGCAGGTATTTAGACTTACAAGTTTGAACAACATATTTGGTTTATTTGCCTGAAATCGAAGAATGACACTGGTTGAAATCTGTACAGCTGAAAGAGCTTTTATACGAAGTGCAAAAATAAAATTTGATTAAAAATTTAAAACTCTTTCGAGGTGAGATCCATAAAATTTATCAAATTTGATTTGGAGTTTGCATATTGTGGTATGCAGTTATGGTGATGACATTTTTGTCTTCTATAAAATCTCATCTTTTTCTCTAGTTTTTGCGTGTGTTATTTTTATTTTATCGAGGATTTGCATAAATAAATTTTTAAATTAAATGAATGCATGTTGGAAATGCGGATTAAAATTAACCAGAGCATGGCCATAATAAAAGTTGAATGTATTTTTATTTCAATTTAATTTAATTTTTTTGCATATATTATATATACTACATATGCATAGTTGAAAATTGTATAGCTTGTTTGGCGTTCATGCGGTAAAGATTACGATACGCTAAATAAATATTTATCCATGGCTATATATTATAGCGATGCACGATTTTATTAAAACTTCATCATCTTTTCTTAAATTTTCTGGGACTACGCATACATTTTGTTTTTAATTTTAACATTTATGGATTTTGTTTTCAGCCTTAAACTAACTGATATTTGAATTTCATGATTAAACGTCAGTTTTTACACTTGGGCGTATACGTACTATTTATAACTTTATTGATTTTTAATGCCTTTTTCAATTAGGAAGTTTTAATACGGTATAATGTATTTATATATGTAATTTTTAAGCAATCCAAAAGCTAAGCAATTACGCTCTGTAGAATTTATAGTTCACATACGCAGAAATTAATTGGTGGATTGACTTGTAAAAGGGGATAAGCTATAGAGCCAATGGTGATTTTTGGCATTAAATATTTTACGAATTATTAAACTGGCACTAGCATCATTACGATCTAAAGAGAGTTAACAGGGGCTTTTTAATGCGACGCACGTTTCGGACGTTTTGTTAGTGTCAATATTGGGCTTTTAAGACCAACTTTGCTTCTTTACCTTAAAGTAATATTTTCTTAGTTGCTGGTAACTTTGATGATGATTGACAGATGCTTACTTAGGACTCAACCAGTCTCAATATTATTAGTTTAAAATAAAAATAAAATAAAATGCACGACTGAGTCGCACGAACTTGCTACTGTATTCAAAGATAGCCTATTGGTTGTGTAGTTAGACAGGTGTCTAAAACGAATTAAGAATATCTCATTGGCGTGCGCAGCCATGTTTATGATGATAATGAAGGAATGTTATTAGTAGGTAGAAGGTACTTACTACAATCCAATCACATTCCCTCTTTTCTAAAAGTTTTCAAAATTTAAGTGACTTTTTTTGTTTATGATGATAATGAAGGAATGTTATAGTAGATAGAAGGTACTTACTACAATCCAAACACATTCACTCTTTTCTACAAGTTTTCAGCGCAAACATGGAATTATTACGTTCAGTTAATTTTTTGTTTTATATTTTTGTATGTGTTGTTTAAAGTCAGGTTCTTATGCTTTTTGGACTTTAGTTATGAAGTGACACGTAAGCAATAGTTGTAGAGGTTGTACGTAACACCTATACAGTTATACATACGTTGAAAAAGTTATTCTAATAGAAAACACATATTCTCTTTCTGGCCCGTTTCTTAAACTTGTACTATTTATTCTTTCATATATAGGCGAAGACAAGTAAAATCTGTGTGAAACAACCTAATTCGTAAATAATAATAATTTAAAATCATATAAGCAAAGGTACCAAGAAAATACTTCTTGATAGACACCTTAAAATAGATTTTTGATTAAATATATCATATTCGTTAATCCGATACAGTGGCGCTACACGGACGGCCTTTTGCTGGTATTTACAATAATTATTGTTATAAAAATACATAAATATGTACCAAATGCATTACTTTAGATAAAAGATAGGAATGTAATTACAATTTTGTCAAAATAATGCGCTCTTTCGGGCTCATGCACAGTTAATATAATAAAAAAAAACTATCTTAAGATTCAAAATTTTAGCTGAAAAATAAGTTTGTTTTCAAAAATGCCATTTTATAAATAAAAAATTCTTGATTTAAATTTTTTTTTTGAAAATTGTTAGAGCGGTTTTTTTTTAGAATTAATTTTGTATATATAAAATTTTTCAATTTTGTTTTAAAAATATTTTTGGTAAGCAGTTGTTAAGTGAGTTCACCTGTTTTTGAGATATAGAATTTTGAAAAATGAAAATTCAATATTTTCTTAAAAATCCAAACAAAAAAATATTGCATTTTTGATAATCAAATATTGTTAAGGCAATATAAGAGCTTATTAAAAAAAATTATTGAAATCAGTTTATAAGTTGCTGAGAAAATAAAAAAAAAAAATAACGGTTCTATGCGCGGTACCTTTCCTGAGCAATACTAAAAGAAGCCAAGTTACAAAATAAAATTTTCTATTACCGTCATGCCACGGGTACTAGTTTAAGCTGAACTTTGTTACCAAACTAAAAAAGTATGTTAATTTATTTCATGGAAGTAATATTCTTATCATTCTCTTTTAAGTCACACAGATGCTAGTTAGATCAGCTGCATTAGATCTTTTCACCCAAAACTTTTACCTCCAGATTCAAAAACTCGAAACATCCAAAAATATTTATTTAAAATTTGTTTGTGTAAAACTATTCAATATGTTAGATCTGAGGCTTCTTGACATTTATTTTTGGAGTTCGGTCTATCTATAAATCTATGGAAATAAAATTAGAAATTCCTTTTGCAAATAATTCCAACAAACCTGAAATTATGTCGGAGAGCTTCATTTATAAGACCTAAATACTTATCAGTTTGTTTTGTCAAATTACTCGAACTTTTAACGCCAAATATTTTATACATAAATAAATACATTCATATACACAATTCCATATTCAGAATATTTAGTTTTAGTTACGTACATATGTTTGCAAAATATTTTTCATTAAAAAGCCAATTTAAAAAGTAGAACCAGGTGGAAATGGCGCTATCCTAATTGTTTTGTTTTAACTCCCAAAAAGTTTATTTTATCAAAACAAATATGTACATAACAATTACCTGCAAATTTAACATAATATAGCGACATCTGTACTTACAAACATTTGTTTTCAAATTAAAAAATATATATGAATATTAATCATATTTCAATTTTTTGTCAAATTTGGGCTGACTTGAACTTTTTCTTTGATATCTCCAAAAGATTGTTTGGTACATTAAAAAATGCGTCTTGAGTAAATTAATTCAACACTTTGTTTTGTATTTTCTTTTCTGTACAAACCTTTAAATTTTCTGTTCTCATACCTACAAAGAAAAGAAAGCTTGTATCAAATTTGCGATTGTTACAGAAAAAAATAATTTCCAAATATAATCACACTCAATTATTATGAAGGATGTAGTAAAAAGAATTTTTAAAATAAAAAAAAAATAGCTCTAAGAAACATAGATATCCTACCACTTTATAATATTGAAGAGTTTTAATGATTTATCATTTCTTTAAACTTTTTGATATTATTTTGTTTCAAATTTGTACTAAATTTGAAGAAGTTAAGAATTTTAATGAACACATTATTTAAATTCTTATAGTTTTAAATACATTTATTTTATATTAAAAATACATCATTTAGTACGAATGCATGTATTTAAAAAATAAGAGCATATTCCTTCTCTATCACTATCATACATTTTACTAAACCATATCTTCTTTTATAGATATTTAATTATAATTTTGTACTTTGCAAAAATGCAATTATGCTAATATCAAAATTTCATGCAAAAATCAATGGCAGCGAATAGTTATTTTGATGAATTTATTAAAATCATAGCGATGCTCTGTTTATGTTTAATTTGAGTTTTGTGTATAAAAGCCGTTTGATTTATTTGGTGTATCATCAGATTTTTGTTTGCTTTTCTTCAGTGATCATCTAATTCAAAATGTTCAAAATTGTGAGTTTAATTAATTGTTTTTAACTCTTCAGATTAATAATATTTTTTTTTTAAATGTTTAAATAGATCCTCGTAACAGCCCTTTTGGGATTTGCTGCTTCAGCATCCATTGATTCAACTGCTGAGATCCGTAGTTTTTCAAATGTTCCAGCTGATGCCGAGGGTAACTTTGCTTACTCATTCGACACAACTAATGGAATCGCAGTTCAGGAGAGCGGTAACATTGCCGGTGTAACTGGAGCTGCACAATATATTTCCCCAGAAGGAATTCCAGTTCAAATCACTTACAAGGCTGATGAAAACGGATACCAACCATCTGGTGACCTTTTGCCAATCTCACCACCAATTCCAGAGGCTATTGTCAGGGCACTTGCATACATTGCTGCCCATCCCTCACAAGAAGAACGTGGACAAAAATTGATTGTCAAATCAATTCCATTCAAAGGATAAAAATATTATGATAAGTTAAAAAGTTTTTAATCGAAAATTCTAGTCAACTGTGTTGTTAAATGAAATGAATGAATGAAAATAAACTCTTCTACTATATTGTAGAATAACGATAAAGACCACTTTATTTCTTTAACTACCGAACTATATTTATAAACAAATTAAATTGTATGATTTCAATTATGTGATTACTATGTTAATTGAAAAGTGATCTCAACGTCCATCCAAATATCTTCTTTAATACCCCTTGAATATATTACTAACATCACTTTTTAAAAACAGGAAACAATTCTAAAATTATGCGCTATTTGTTGTGTTAACACTTTCTCTTTATATAGAAACTATAATTTGTGAAACAATATGGCTTAAAAAAATCTTCTGAAAAAGATCCGACTCACAGTAATAACTTGCATTCCCGTCCATTTGTCTAAACGATTAACAAAATATTAATAGCAACATTTTGTATCTTAAATTTTCGGGACTTTGAAACGGCAAGAAATGTAAAAATTTTCAATTTGATAGATCGGACTGAATACAATCACTTTCTTTGGCAAGTTAAAAATATCTTTCAAATTCAAAATACGCTTTATTTGATATACATATACATACATATGTAAATTTTGCCAATCCACTTAGTACTTACGGAGAAGTTGGTGTACAAAACCACATTTTTTACAATCTACATAACTGCTCAATGGGCCAATTTTGTCTACGTAGGTTTTTAACTTGGCGCAAAAGAATGTAAATATGTAGTAGTGGAAAATCTTACATTTGGTACCTATTACAATCCTTATGGTTTCATGGCCAAAATGCCCATTGTCTAGTGGTTAAAAATGGGATAACATTAATTTTGGAATTAAGGTGTGTTATCTGATTTCACCAATTTACAATTTTGAAATTTCGAGGGTTTTCTTTCTAACAAAATGTGTTATGTTTTGGTTTTTTTGTTTACAATTTAGTTGTATTTTTCAAAGAAAAGTGTATGTAATTTCCTTCTCTGTTTCACCAAAACAAAATCAAGTTGTTATTTAAAAGTAACAAACATTTTCAAATATAGCTAATTTGTAACTTTCCGCATTACCAAAGCAAATAAGTTTTTTTTTTAAAGTTTATTAGTTTTGTAAGAATATTTTACAGATGAATTTGTATGTGTAATTTATTTAACATTTTTTTGTCCTTTGTCGAAGTAAAAGTGTTAATATTATAATAACAAAAAAGTATCAATTAAATAATATTATAAATTTGGTTGTATAAAAAAAAAATAAAGCTTTAGCTTTTTAACCAAGGACAATTCCATGGAATTGCCGACATCTGTGGAATATATCAATCAACAGTATATGCATATGCGTGAATAAAGGTGTCACTACGGTAATCAGTTCATTGTTCGAAAATGTTGTATGTTAGCCTTAGTCTTTATTGATAAGGAGCCCTTAAACCTGTAAAGAAGAATCCCATTACCTTATTCTGTTATCATTTGCCAAAAAATCGGAAAACTTACAAATAATGTGTTTTATATATTTGTTGTATTTAGGTTGAAAAAAATGCTTTGTGATAATTTATTACAAGTTTGTGAAACAAGAACTTATAGTTCCCATCGAGCACCCGAATCGAGCATCAGTGAGCGTGGTTAGTAGACGTCTCGAAACCTACCGCGTGCTGTTGTCATGTGTTCTTTCTGTCTGTTGTTCTTTCTCTTCTGTCCTTTTGTCTTGTATTAATGTCTTGTGTTGTTATCACCTTACATAGTCTAGTCGCTCAAGGTGCTGTCTTCTTTACTCTGTACATTTATGTGCTGAGTAGTGTGTAATGTAATGCAAGAACTTATAGTTAATAGTGAAACTAACTAAAGCGATGAGTGGTTTTGCATTAACTATCACCAAGCTTTTCGTCTATGTAAAAAGATTCATCTTAATTCGATTCGATGTCGTTTGAAACATTTCCATTAAGAATTGCTGAAATTCTTTGTTGTCATGGTGAAATTGTAAAGTGGCTTCTATCTATAATTAAAGTACCGAATTTTCCTACTACTTGTCTTCGTTTTTTTAAAGGACAAAAGTTAACTGAAAAAATGTAATTTCACCCTTGGGTGAAATTAATAGTATGTTTATTTTATTGAATTGATAAACTGGAATCTACATTATTCCACTTCATCATAATAATTGTGATGTAATTCCATTTGTCACTCAGGATGGGACCCTCTCAAAAGAGATGAGAATGTTGTAGGATGTGACAGAAAAATTCTTCGGGTGACTTTTGGTCCGGTCTGCATAGATGGAGAGTGTGTGAATAACAACACATACAGTTTATTTTTTTTTTCAAACCGCAAGCTTTTTGGATCAGATTTTTTTTTTTTTTCAATTGAAAACAAAGAAAATGTTTTAGCATCTGTTAACTCCGTCCATATTGCTTCAAAAAGTATACCCTCAAGTCCAACTTCGGTCGTACTGTCAAATAAAGAGATTCGTTATTTAGCAGTACTACTCGAATGTGGAATGTCTTAGCACACTCTGTCTTTCCTAGTCATTTCAATACTCAGGAATTCAAAAACAATGTGTGCCGATATTTCCTTTCAAACCCTCTCTCCTTTTCTTAGTGCTCACACTGTGTCTCTGCATAATAAGGGTAGTAATATCAACTTGAGTGTGTGCTTATAATTTATAAAAAGTCACCTTAAACAGATTGAATAAGTTGATTTTAATGTGGTTCATCGCATCTTTCGATTAACTGACAAATCCTTCAAGAGTAATACTTGTCATGAAAAGTGCTTTCTCAAATTAGCCGTATGAATTTAGCTTAAAACTGTAGGTCCCCTCACTCAATGACAAGCTTACTCGCACACAGGTATGGTTGGAGATTGTAAGTCACTAGACCCTAATTCTCAACGGACTGTTGCGCCACCTTATGTATTTATTTACTATATTTCTTATATTAACTAAAGTCACTAACCCATTAAAAAAATAAGACCAGTACACAAGGAACTCTTAAATAAAAATAATATAAATGCCATAAACTATATGGTTTACAGCTTTGTGCCTGTACAAAGAAATATTGTATAAGCTTTCCAAGCTTTCTAAAGACATACTATGTATATCGAATTTTTGAGCCAAAGTTAGACTAAAATGACAACTCAAGAGCAGTGTTCTTTTTAAAAAACAGAATGACATCCTCAATGTAAAGATTGGTTCCTTTTTGTTTTGTTGTAAACAGATTTCAAAAGACCAATAAATAGACAATGGTTCATGAAATTTTTAAATAGAACTTTCGGTTAAATTACATTTGTTGTCAAACTTTAATCGTACTTGCTTTTGTAATAGAACTAGGTTCTCCCTGTTTAAGTAAAAGACGCACAAGTATTAAACTTCAAATACTTGGTTCTGATACGTACTCGTAGTTTGATTGTCGCCTATTTTAGAACAAATTCGTATCGGATACTGTTTCTATGCACAGATAGCTGTCAGTGGCAATGAAACATTAAAAAAAAACAAAAGATGACTTACCCTTTTTGTAAAAAAAAGTAGGAGAGAAAATAAAGTGATTTCGATTCGTTGTTCTACAATAGTAGAAATGTACTACATATATTTTCTTTTTCATTTTGTTAAGGAGACTAGAATTTTCGATTTACAATAACTTATTTAAACTTATACGAGTATATTTATATATTCTTATCCTTTGAATGGGGGTGGTTGGATGAACTTTCCGCGATCTTCTTGTTGGGGATGGGCAGCAATGTATGCAAGTGCCCTGACAATTGCCTCTGGAATTGGTGGTGGGATTGGCAAATGGGCACCAGATGGTTGGTATCCATTTTCATCAGCCTTGTAAGTAATCTGAATTGGAATTCCTTCTGGGGAAATATATTGCGAACCTCCAGTTACACCGGCAATGTTACCGCTTTCTTGAACTGTGATTCCATTAGTTGTGTCAAAGGAGTACACGAAGTTACCCTCGGCATCAGCCGGAATATTTTGATAGCTACGGATCTCAGCAGTTGAATCAATGGATGCTGAAGCAGCAAATCCCAAAAGGGCTGTTACAAGAATCTATTTAATGAAGAAAATAGAATATTAAGTACAAAACACGTAATAGGTAGTTGATATTAGTATGTTGTTAAATTTTTCAAAAAATATAAACTCACAATTTTGAACATTTTGAATTTGATGATCACTGAAGAAAAGCAAACGAAAATCTGATGATGGACTGATATAATCAAAAGTCTTTTATACCAAAAATTAAATCAAAGCATAAACAGAGCTTCACTTTACGATTTGAATAAATCCATCGAAATTGCTGCATTGCCATTGATTTTGGAATTAAAATGTTGCTCAGTTTATTTGCATAAATGCAGTAGTTTGACAAAGATGATTAAACAACTTATGTACTAGGTACATATATAGTTAAATATTTGTAATCAATTGAACGAGAACTCTTAGTTAGGTACTATATAATTAAAATCCAGTTTATTTAATATTTATTGATAGTCAATTATTATTTATTAAAAATTATAGTATGGTTTCCAAAAGGCAATAACCTCATATTAAAGTTTTAATAATCAAAATCATAGTTTATAGCAGCAAATAATTTGAAAGACATTAATTAGATTATGACTGTCCATTATTGCCATAAATGTTTAAAATTACAAACATGATTTAAGTTGACGAATAAAATCGAGTTAATGTTGATACAAAGAGAAGAAAATTGATGTTTTGACAAATTTAAATACAAAAATTTTAAAACATTGAAAACACTTAACACATTTTAGGTGTTCTTTTAATTTTGTCAAATAAAAAAAAACATTTTCCAGGTTTTCATCTTTGAAAGAAATGTTTTTTGGTTTTTTAATTGGGTACTGACCAGTCAAATTCAACCGAGTTGTCAATGTGGTCCTTCGATTTCTGAAAGTTGTCAAACCATCTTTAGAAACTAACCCCTGCTTTCATTATTTTACAAATTTGTACTTTACGTTGTTCAATCAAATTTAAATGAGTTGAATCTTTTTTTCACAAAAGAATTTGGTGATAAAATTGTATTTAAAATAAAATGAAAAAATTTTTTTAAGTAGAACCTACAGTTGTGGACACAAATTTAGCACACTTAAAAGGATACGAAATATCGTTTTTTTACTCGTATAAGTTTTGTTCTAAGCAACTTTCAATTTCATGTAGTCATTGGCAACAAAATTAAAAACTAAAAAGAGGCTGGCATGCGACCCACACTGATAACTTTCCATCCTGTCTTTCTATTTGTCTTACTTAAGAGTTTTTAATTTTTCGCGTTGGGTTAAAAATGATGTTAGTTGAATTATTCTTACACATTTAAAAATTGCCAATAATATTTTTCATATAAAGGTTTAGTTTGAAAATTTAGTTTTTTTAAATAGATATTTAGTCGAAAACAAATGTTTACACATTTAAGTAGCATTTCTTGAAATTTAACAAATTGGATAAATTAAATTAATTTGAGAGATATCAGAAACCAAACATCAATTTTTACCAAATTTGCGTAGTACATTTTATTTTTTTATGAAAAACGTACTGTTGGATTTTTACCAATTTTTAGTATTGTTTTTTTTTTGTAAAAACTAATATCCAATATCTTAATTTTTTGGAAACATATTTGAGTCGAAAATAAATTTTTACATACTTTTATTAATTTTTTTGTTTGGGCTTTTATTTTTTGTAAAAAAAACTGTCGATGCGATTTTTCTCAAAATTTTTCCAAATATTAAAAAAAATATTTCTTATAATTCAAAATAAGTTTAAAGCCAAAAAGTCGAAAATTAATTTTTAAAGTTTTGAAAAGATATTTGAGTCGACAATCAATTTTTACCACCTTTTATTAATTTTTTTGTTTAGATTTTTATTTTTTGTACAAAAACTGTCAATTCGATTTTTGTACAAAAACTGTCAATTCGATTTTTCTAAAAATTTTAAAAAATGTTGAAAACAATATTTCTTATAAGTGAAAATAATCTCAATGTTTTGAAAAGATATTTGAGTCGAAATTCAATTTTTACCAACTTTGAGTAATGATTTTTTTAAGTTTCTATTTTTTATAAAAAAACTGTTAATTAATTTTTTCTCAAAATTTTACTAGATGTTAAAAACGTTATTTTTCGTTGCACAAAATTGTTTTGGAGATAAATTTATTTTGTATTCGTTACAAGACGACAAATTTTGTTTTCATTTTTTTTATTTATAATTTTTTTATTTAAAAAAAATATATTTATTTGGTATCACGTTACAATATATAATATAAAATTTAATTCAAGTCTCTAGCGTTTTTGGTTAGCAAGATATTTAGGGTTAACCAAAACATCCACATTTTTTTTTAAACTGCTATGTATAACAAAATTTATTTGAAGTCGATATCCCTTCTGGTTCTTGACCTATGGGCAACGAAAAAAACGTCGCGAACGTACGTACACACGCACGCAAAGACATCTTTTTAAAAATCTTTTATTTCGACAATGTCAAAACTTTCAATTTATCAAATCGGAACCATTGCAATAACTTCTTATGGGAAGTTTATAAAACTGTTACTCTAAATAAATACATTTTATTGCGTTTTGAGAAAAAATACATAAGTTTGTAATTTAGTCCTTATACATTTTTTTATCTGGATAACCTCGAAAAGTACACTTTTCGAGGTTATCCAGTATTTGTTAATAATCAACTTAATAAATAAATCAAAATGTACTTAAATAGTCATATCAGAAGGACAATGATGCTCAGAAAGACAAGGGAAAGACAGTTTGTGACATATCCAAGCTGTTGGAGTGCTCTAGAAAAATAGTTTAAAACGCGCTTCAGCAAATTGAAGACCACACCAACAGAAGACAAAGTAATTTATCGTTTGTCAGCCAAGGATCCGTTTCAGAGCTCCAGTGCCATCCGCAACGAACTGAAAATAAAGTTATGATGTAAACATATCATCAACGACGGTAAGCAACGCCGATTAAATGAAAAGTTTCAAATAAAAACTTGAAAGTCAGTTAATGTTATGATCTGGGCATTTTCCTGGCACGGTATTGGTTCTAAGGTAAAAATTGCCTCAAAAATGGACCAACATGTGTACACAAGTGTCCTGGTAAATAATATGGTTCCTTTTTTAGAAGAATATTGACTTCTATGGAAATTTATGCATGATAATGACCATAAGCACAAATCACAATTTGTGAAGAATTGCTTGGTGGTCAATTAAATTAACGTTCTAAAGTGGCTAGCGCAATCACCCAATCGAAAAAATGTGGAATATCAAATTGAAAAACGAAAGAAAGACAAATTTGCAAGAATTATGGCAGTTCATTCAAGATGCATGGTATGGCATTCCGAGCCAACGATGTGTGGCTTTGGTTGATAGTTTGCCTAGAAGAATCAGTGCAATCATAAAAAACAAAAGATTTCTTTACAAATACTGAATACTTCATAATGATAAGTTCCATACATTAAAAGTTATCCATCTAAAACTTAAGTGTACTTAACAAATGCCCAGGTAAAGGAATTGTTTTAACAACTTTTTTAATTCCTTTTTTACAGGCATAACTTGTACAACGTTCTTTTCGGTAAAATCATATATCCCACCATATTGCATATAAATAAAATAAACTTGAATTTAAAGCCTTAAATTCCAAGCTTGAATTTAATCGGCCCAATGGTTTATAGAGTGTAAGTAAGAGTGACAACCATACAGATGGACGAAATTGTCAGACACAGTTTTTCCTACTTCTTTTCCATCGTAATGTCATGTTTGACTATAAAATCTCGCAATCTACACATACATATGTAATGCAAAATGACGTTTATTTATTTAAAGTTCGAATAGGTATGTATATGTTTATTTTCTAAATTAAATTAGTTTTTGAGAGGAATATGCTGTACATAATTTCATACTAATAACCTGCATTAAATTTTATTCTACCATCATCAGTTTCAACACTTAAAGTAAAATATAGGTCAAGGCCTTAACTTTTTTCCCACGCACTGTATTAATATTTATTTTCCAAACAAAATATATTGATTGATTGGCCTGCTACACAAATAATGCAAATTAATGAGGAAAAGATTTGTGTCGCTGCAAGGTGGATATCTGTTTACAGATACAAGTTGTGTTTCCATTTATAGATACATGAATTTAAATTTGCCTAAAAACATCAGCACTTTTTGATTTTTTAATTAATCACATGGCCTGTCCCTAGCCTCAGGCGCAGTGCGAATTAATTTCTCATAATGAGGCATATTTATTTTTACATAAAAAAAAATCTATTCATTTGAATATTCAAACAGTAACGCACAATATTTTTGAATAATGGTTGCTAAAATTACTGACCATCGTATACAGAGTGGCATTTTATACTTAAATTTGGCTAAAAATAATTGTTTTTTTAGGGTTTCAAAAACATATTTATGTCCAAAGTTAGGAGCCAGTAAAATTTAGAAAACATAAATTGTAGTACCCGTGGCATGATGTTAAGTACGTTGGACTGTCACGCCAGAGGTCTTGGGTTCGATCCTTGCCTATGTCATCTAAAGTCTTTGCACGGGTACTGCCTCTTGCGAGGAATTGACAAATTCTCCAAGAGTAACTCTTGTCATGAAAAAGTGCTTTCTTAAATTAGCCGTTCGGATTCAGCATACAAAGTGTAGGTCCCCTCTATTCCTGGCAACATTACTCGCACACAGGAATGGTTGATAGTTGTAAGTCACTAGGCCCTAGTTCTCAACGATTGCGCCAACCCAATTTATTTATTTATTTAAATTTATTTATTTAAATTGTTAGCAAAACAAATTAATAATTGTTGCTATATTTCACCATCAAATATGACACTATCTCTGTGTTAATTAGGCCGCTAATAAATGATACATGTGTGACGATATTTCCATATACATAAGTATATTTTTGCGATATAAAGTATTAGCATTTTTGATTACTTTTATGACTTTGTATCAAGTTTATGTTGGTACTCAAAACAAATCTTATTCATAGGTGATATGGTACCTTATGATTTTTTAATAGGTGGCTTAGACGTGATTATGTTAAACGATACTCATATTTTTGATATTTCCGCAAGCGCCCATAAAGACAAAAAAATTAAAAAAAAACATTTGTTTTACAGCAACAAATTAAAGGGAGTAGATTTTTGAATACTTATATAAAATGCTGTAGTACCCGTCATGGTTAGTGCGTTGGACTGTCATGCAAAGGGTCTTGGGTTCAATCTCTGCCTGTGCCACCTAATTTTTTTCACGGGTACTGCCTGTTGCGAGGAATTGACAAATCCTCCAAGAGTAATTCTGGTCATTAAAAGTGCTTTCTAAAATTAGCCTTTCGGATTCGGCATATAAACTGTAGGTCCCTTTCCATCTCTGACAAACATTACTCGCACACAGGAATGGTTGAGAGTTGTAAGTCACTAGGCCCTGGTTCTTCATGGACTGTTGCGCCACCTAATTTATTTATTTTATTTTATATAAAATGTTCGCAGTCCAAATGTTGTTTGAGGCTAAACGTTCTGTTCAACTTGATATAATAACCAAAAAAACAACTTTAAGTATGTTTATTTTGCATACACAAAGTTCAAAAAGTCTCCGTACAGTAGCTTTCTTTTTGTTGATTCTGAGAAAAAATATTTATTATAACAATATATTAAAAACAGGGGTGGAATCGGCTAAGGTGATTGTTGATTGTTGACAGTCAAAATAATTGAATTTGGTCTGTGTAAGGTGATAGTCAAATTGATATCTAAAAATCTGTCACTATAGAAAAATTTGATAGTCATTTTCCTAACAATATGTCGTTTCTGAATAGAGTTACCAGACGCTTACATAAAACTTTTTCAGTAACCCTTTTAAGATGCAGATTACGTAATTAAAAAAAAAAACACAAAAAAGGTATAATAGTATTTTAAACAGCCTATTTGATAATTGTCTAAAATGTCCTTATTTCTATTTCATCATGTTTCTAAAATATGCACATTTGAAAATGTTAAAAACATCCAAAAAAAGGGGTTTTCAAGTCTTAGTTAAACCTCAAAACATCACTGAACACTAAATTGTTTTTTGATTTGAAAAAGTACACATCTTTCTTTTCCAAATACAATCATCATCATCAATCAGAATCATTTTAGAATCTTACTTTGTTCTCATTAGTTAGCTTATTTAGCCTTAACTTGATTCTGTATATAGTTTTGAAGCCTTTAATTAAATACTTTAATAGTTTTGAAAAATACGGTTTGTAGTTAATGTTTAGTGCTGATTTTCAATCCATTGCTTAAGGTTAACAATTATCCGTTTTCAACATTAATTTTATATTTTTTTTAATATATTTCAAAAACTTGAGCAAAACTTACTTTTAAACCGTGTTGCCGTTTTTTTGTGTTGAGAACCGGCTTAGCGTTTCTTTTAGATTTTTGTTAGACAGATGAAATCCTACAACTTATTATTATTATTTTTTTTTCATATTTCATATTCATTAATTCATAATTCACATTAAGATTACAATCTCTAAAAAATATGGTAGAGCGTTTGAGAATTTCAAATTAAGTAGAGACTAACAATTTAATTTTAAAATCATAGTTTACAATGTTTATTTTTTTTAGTATTTTTTTAATAATCATAACCCTAAAATCATTGGTCAATGCGTTAAAAGACGATTTTTGAATGCGTTTGTCTTAATTATTCTTTTGAATGTAATACGTAGAGAGTTCCATAATTGAGTTGCATGGACAACAAATTTACGTTCAGATTGCAGGCAAACAAATCTTGGTTGAATTTGTCCAACAGTTTTTAGCGAATTTGAAAAAAATAATCGGTTGTACAAATAACGATAATACTGTGCAGCTGAATGGTAGTTCTAAATTTTATAAAATTATCAAAATTCAGACCCGTTAGTTGTTTAGTTAACATAAAATATTGTCTTAATATCTTATATTGAAGATGTATCTGGCAATGTTGTGGTATATAACATTAAGTTTTCGCCTTTGAGTCAAATTATCAAAATTCAGACCCGTTATTTGTTTAGTTAACATGAAATATGGTCTTAATATCTTATATTGAAGATATATCTGGCAAAGTTGTGGTATATAACATTAAGTTTTCGCCTTTGAGTCAACGCTACAGCACACATCCATACAGCAGAATAGGTAGGTAATATAAGAGATCTTACAACTTATGAAGACTTTTCGAATATTTTATGCTATTTCAACTGAATATTGAAAAAAGGTATTACAGATTTGGAAAACAAAGATACTAATTTTATTTAAAAAAAGATATTTCATAAATTTATATAGCCTTAAAAAGCCTTATTTACAGGCGTGTTTTCTAGAAATTTTAAAAAGTATAACATATTTCAAAAACCTGACGTGATACGTTCATTTTGAAGTCGGTTTGGAATTAAGGTCACCAAAACCCATTGGAAACGCGCAATTTTATTTGCAGTAAAAGACCTTGTCGACCAGTGTAATACATAATAAAAATCAGTTTAAGAGCTTTTTTCTACTAAATGGTGTAACGAAACTAACAACATCAATAATTTTTTTCTAAAATAATTGAATTTTTATTTTTTACTTGGACATACAATTATTCGGAGTTTCTGACAAGAAGTAGATACATATATAAATAGCACATATAGGTTTCGCAAAAATTCTTGCTTTCAAGGCATTGACCAGCTTTTTTAAAAAAATTAAGTTTAATTTAGTGAAATTTCGTCACTTTTTTTCTGAATTTTCAAAGGGAGGCGAATTTTACTTAGTCTATAAATAGAACAGTTATGTACCAGTTTTGTTCCAAATATCGCCAAAAAGCTATAAAGCCTTTCCTGGATCAAAAATAACAATAACTGAAATTTTGGATATTCAACACTGGAAATTTCACTGTGCTCAAGTGTTAACATATGTGTAGGGTTATACATTTTGCAGTTTCAAAAGTAAACATAATAATTCCTGAGAACGACAAGGTACCGGCACATTCGGGTCTTCTGCAACACTTTCCCTTACAAAAAGCGATATTTTCAGTGGTACGATCGAAACGATGATGCACAGGCCTTACAATATCTGTAATTAATCCAGCGATCCATTTTCGTAAATGTCAGACTTTCAACTGCAAACAAAATTGGTTTGACAACTTTCAGCAAACTTTTAAAATCGTAAAATGGATAACCCGTTATATCACGTGTATCAATGCATTTATAACAGCATTTACAAACTGAGACAAATAATTGACTTGACAGGTTAATTTAAAAATACTTTCGATGACCTTAAAGAATTGAATGTCTTCTAGAAATAGCAAAAGTACATAATAACTAATTGTTCGTTTAAAGAATGAAATAGGTCAATGGTCATCTTTTTGCAATAAATCTAGAGTGTCATTAACGCTATTTGTAGAGGCTGTATAGATGTCATATTAATGTCATAAAAGTCTTATCATTTATCATTTCATGTAAGAAACAATATGTCATTCGTATGAATATGACACTGCATGTAGCTCAATTGCATATTACTTATATCAATATAGCGTAATATTAATTTTGAACAAATCTTATGCCATTCTTAAGAGAAAGTTAGACATTTTCATTAATAGCGCATCGTGATATTTTTAATCTATAAAAATCCCAAAATGAGATAAAAATAAACTATTACCTTTACTTTTAATATTCAAAAAATAAATGTGTACAAGTTTCTTGTGCAATATTAAGCAAAAAGCCAGTCATCATCACTTAAAATCAAGTTTTAATTTTTTTTATTGGAAATTCGGAGAACCATCTCACCAATAAAAAAACACGAAAAGTTCAATCGAGTTATTTTTTATGGATTCATCGACGACCTTGAGAACACCGACGACAAAAAAATTCACATATGGTAATGATGCGCTGCCAAATTCAGGTAAGAAACCGTTATATGAATTTTTGAATAAATAATTAAGTCAAATTTGTTAGTTTTTTTATAACAGAACAACCCTAAGGTTGTATTTATTTATAGCATAAACATCAACTTTTTTTGTTGTCTAACTGATCACGTTTGACACTTTTTACAAAAGCTTGCGGATGGGTTCCTCCTTTTGTGGATGGGCAGCAAGGTATGACAGAGCACGGACGATAAGTTCTGGCACTGGTGGTGGAGTTGGCAAAAGTTCACCAGATGGATGGTAACCCTCAGCATCGGCAACGTAGTTCAAGACAACAGCTTGTCCTTCGGGTGAAACGTATTTGTAAGCTCCTTGGATGGCGTTGGCGTCACCAGCTGAGTTGACATCGATTCCGTTTGAGGTTTGGAAAGCATAGTGGAAGACACCTTCTGGGGAGATTTCGTTTTCCAAAGCCTTGGTCTCAGCACCGACCTCGCTGTCCAAAGGAGCAGCAGCGCAGAATCCAATAAGGGCGATCAAAGCGACCTGTAGAAATAACATTTCAAATTGTTAGTATTAGAATTTACTTTCCAGTTAAACTTTTGATGAAAACTTACGTATCTGAACATTTTGATTTGTTTGTTGTTGATTACTCAAGTTATCAAGTGAAAGTGATACTCTATCCTTCCACGGTGCAAGTTTATATACCCTAAAATCATTTGTTTAATGTTAGAGGTAAAACGCATGCTGCTAATGCAGATAGCTTTTTTGGTTGAAATATCAAACTTGTTGATCTGGTCTTGATGCAGATTTGCTTGGTCCGAAGGAATCTTAATTTAAGTTAGTAAAGGTTAAGCTGGTTTGGTTTATTTTTTAGAAATATAAAAACTTATTTAAGCTGGTTTTGTTATTCTAAATAATGCAAAGAAGAATGCACAGTTCAGGTTCTGCCGTAAGTAAAAAGCGGATGCCAATTTCGTTATTTATGATCAAACAATAACCGGCTGATTACTATATTCAAACAGATACTCCCAGAATTATTCTTGTCGTATTCCATATTTAATATTATGTATGTATGTTTTGTATACAGATATTGCTTTAAGAACTATTTTCCAGAACCATGGATTGTTAGTTTACCGGGATTTGTAAAAGAACTTCAATCATTTTGCTTTGAAAACTCTCATAAACAACATGTTTACATTTCGTAAGTTTCACAATATTATCGAAAAAATTGATTACAAATTTTTTCATAATTTAATTTTTTTTTTTATATTTTTCAAGTTCGTTTTGGTGGTTCAGATGTTCATGCTGAAATTTAGGCTCTAGATATTGACATTTAACCCATTGGTACCTTTCAGTATGGTTTCCAATTATCAATCGGTAATGATTTCAATTACTCCGGTTTTGCAAATGATATCCAGGGATCTTACTTATACATTTACTCCATTGAATTAAGCTACACCCCTGATATTGATGGTTACCGGCCGAAGCTCTTTTACCAATTAGTCCTTCAATCCCAGAGGCTAATTGCCGCTCTGTGGAATATAACTTGACCTATCCACCGGCCTAAGACCAACGTTTGTCATCTAATTAAATAAGCTGCGAATTGCTTAGAATTTAATATTTCTTTCACAAATAATTAAGTTTTATACTGCTAACTATATATGTACATATATATATTTAACAAATAATCTCACAACTTCGATTTCAGAGAAAAAATAAAAATTAACTTTACCTTAATTTCAGTGTTTTAATTTATATCACAAAAATTCAAATTAATTGAAAAGTATTGAGATTTGTGAAAAATCTGGAAAATGCAAATATGTTTTATTGGCAACGCTGTTTATTCCTAACTCCTATAAGTGAAAAAAAACTGTAGAAAGCCGATCTAGGGGATTGCTTTCCACTAGAACATAACATGTTGAAAAGGAATACAACATATTTTTCTGAGTACATATAAATATTATTTATTATTATTAATAAATATTCCTGTAAAATGTTTCATTTACATACCCTAACAATTTTGCTCACAAACTTTCTTTGCCCTTGAATCACAATTTCCAAAACTATTGATTTTTATATACTGTAAGCTGTGTTAAAAAAAAATAGTAGAAAGACTTTTTGATATTTCATAATTTTATTAATCCATAATATGAACACTGTCTTTGAATGCAAATTTAGATTATGGCAAGTGCTAGTTTTGAAGATTTCATTAATTTCAAACTTTTAACTTTGCTTTCTTTCACTTAATTTAACCTTTAGTTGTTTGCACAGAAAATACCAACAATAAAAAACCCTACATTTCAGCCAAGCATTATGAATTGTATTTTGTATAATATAAAATATTTATTTATTTCTCCCCCATTTTAGAAAGGAAGAATCTTAGACAAAAGTATGTAACGCCGAAGTAAAGCAGTTCAACTTGCAGTTGAATATGAAAAATGTAATCAGCTGATATTTTGACGTATAGATTCGACTACTTTATGGTGAGGAAGATCTTTCTTGACTAACTTTCCAGTCAACTTTCCAAAAAGACGCCTTTATTGGAAGGCAGTATTTTGACAGATGTTCAATCAGACACTAGAAACTTGTCCACTTCAAACTTCTTTTGTTGTCCTATTTGAACCTGTTCATTGTTAGACTCGTTTAAGATTGTCAGATGCAAATGTCTTAGTATAAGATTACTGACTGCATTGTTATCTGCATTAGCAGAATGCTAACATTAAACAAATGCTTTTTGGGTATATAAGCTTGTACCGAACAAGGCTAGGGTATCACTTTCACTTGATAACTTGAGTAATCAACAACCAACAAACATGTTCAGATACGTAAGTATTCATTTATGATTGATTTATAAAACTATAATTCTAATAATTTAAATTTTAATTTTTTCAGGTCGCTTTAATCGCCCTTATTGGATTCTGCGCTGCTGCTCCTTTGGACAGCGAAGTCGGTGCTGAGACCAAGGCTTTGGAAAACGAAATCTCCCCAGAAGGTGTCTTCCACTATGCTTTCCAAACCTCAAACGGAATCGATGTTAACTCTGCTGGTGACGCCAACGCCATCCAAGGAGCTTACAAATACGTTTCACCCGAAGGACAAGCTGTTGTCTTGAACTACGTTGCCGATGCTGAGGGTTACCATCCATCTGGTGAACTTTTGCCAACTCCACCACCAGTGCCAGAACTTATCGTCCGTGCTCTGTCATACCTTGCTGCCCATCCACAAAAGGAGGAACCCATCCGCAAGCTTTTGTAAAAAGTTTAAAACGTGATAACAACAAACAAATTTATGATTATGATATAAATAAATACAACCTTAGGGTTGTTTTGTTATAAACCCAAGTTGAACTCAATTTTTTTTTATTAATTTTATACAAAAGTATGTTTGTAGTACATACTCGTTTTGTTTTTTGTTTATGAAAACGGAAAAGGAATCAGAATTATTTTAAGTATTATTAAAAAGTCCACATCAATCTCAAATGTTTGACAACATCGGAGACAAAAGTGTGGAACACCATGACCATCAGAGCAGATACCGGCTACAGTCTTACCTTTAAGTCCGATGGCAATGTCTATAAACGGATAGACTATTTTTTTTCGAAAAAGGTCGGTTATTAAACAACTTAAGACAACATAAGATACTTCATATGCAGTCAACTACATTCTTTGAATGCAAATTTATTCCCCAAGATCTATTAAGTTCTTCGGATTCCATTAATTTGAAGCTTGAACACAAACTTTCTACTCAATTTCCTAAAAAAAATCTGCCTTAATTAAAAGGACATTTTTTTGCAGCTAACCAATCTGATGCTGGAAACGTGCCTTTCATAGCTTCAATTCCTCTTTGTTGTCTGAATCTGCCCACCGTCAGAGAACTGCCAAATGTGTCCATAGTCAACATGGCTGACAATTCTACTGTCAGATGATTGAATAATCTTCGCAAAATTATGGTCAGCTTCAGACGACATGGTACTTGAAAGTAAGGCAAGTTTCTAGCATCTTATTGGCTCCCAAAGAATTGGCTCTCAATTAGGGCAATTTTATTGGAAAGTAATGCTAGAAAAACCTCCCCAACTATCAAGTCAATTGCACTTATGTTAAAATGACAGCTAATCATAATTTTGTGTGATTTATTTATTTTCTGCACAATTCCATTTTATGTTTTATATAAAAGGGTTCCTTGTCAAATTGTTAAATGAACAAGTAATATTTATTTAAATTACGAAATAGTAGTCCAGATGAAGTTGTACATTGCTGAGAAGGAATTATAGCCAATTATGTTTTTAGTAGTTTTTGCACGATCAACTGAAGGAAGAGGTTATTAAAGTAAAGTTCCAATTTTGAAGTTTATGACACTTTACCTTAATAATGTGATCAGCTGATATTTTCAGTCACGCAGACAGGACCATTTCATCTTGAGCAAGATTTGTATTATGCATGTTCAGAACTCAGACGAAATGTTGGATTGGCCAGCTGTCAATTAAATCTAATATAATATAATCAGATGGCTTTAAAGTTAACTTCACTTACAAAAACCTTTCATTAGATAAAACTGTTGATATCTGTAACGCTTTCGCAACAAATTTCCGTGAGTCATTTGTTAATAGCCCTGAAGAAGTTAGTGAAGTATATTTTTATAATCTTCACTCCTTTTCGCAAACTAGCTAAAGTCACATACTTGTGCTACAAAGTTCGGTATTTGATCTTTTATCTGCGTTGAATGATGACTGTTCAAACGGTCCCGATGGTGTTTCCCCTATAGTACAAAAAATTGTAGGAATGCTTGAGTTGAACCCCTTATGTTCTTATTCAAACTTTTTCGAAAAACAGGAAAATTTCCCAGTATATGGAAGAAGTAATTTCTAACACAAATTTTCAAGAAAGGTAACAAGTCTGATATAAGCAACTACAGGCCCATTGCAATGCTTTCTTGCATTCCTAAAGTGTTTGGACAAGCTGTTTTTGAAAGTGTAGTATTTTTTAGTAAGAATCTCATTTGCGAACAGCAATATGGTTTTGTGAAAAAAGATCAACCGTTACAAATCCCACATTCTCAAACATATGGTCAAACGCTTTAGAACAAGATTATGAAGTTGACTGTGTATACACTGACTTTTCTAAAGAAATTTTCGTTCTGAACCATTTGTCGCTCAATCTGGAGTTCCTCAGGGAAGCCATCTTGGCCCTTTTCTGTTCATCCTGTCTATTAACGATATATCGTCATGTCTACGCTCAAGTGAACTTCTCATTTTTGCTGACAGCATGAAGATTTTTAAAATAATAAAGTCCACCCATGATCATATTCTTTAACAAGCTCTATTTGATTATTGTATATCAGAGCAAAAACTCTGTCGTGTCTCCACATTTAAAGATTTAGGTGTTTATTTCTGTTCCAACTTAGAGTTTACACATTACATTAATTTTATTGTCAATGGCAAGTTCTGTGCTTGGTTTTATAAAACGATGGGCAAAGGAGTTCAATGATCCCTATGTTACTCTTTCTTTGTACAATTGCCATGTTCGTCCTCATCTTGAATATGTATCGCAAGTATGGACTCCCTATTACGAAATTCATGGAATACGTATTGAATAAATTCAACATAAATTCATTCGCTTTGTACTAAGGGGCCTTACCTGGGATGATCCTTATGATCTGCCTCCCTATTAACTTCGTATTCTGCTTCTTCAAATGCAATCTCTCCATCAAAGGAGTGTTAATAATGACTTAGTATTTTTTCATTAACTCATTAATGGTGAAATTGATGCACCTTAATTCCTATCTTGTGTACATTTGAATTACCGAGACGGAACTCATCACACCTGCGCTCATTTGAATGTTTACATATTGACTTCCATAGAACTAACTATGTGAAGAATGAAGCCATAAGTCGAATGAGCATTTTATATAACTTAAACTGTTCATCGGTAGATTTAAATTTAAATAAGGCGGGATTAAAATCATTGTTTAGAACCTGTGCTCCAATATCGTAAACGTCTTAATTTTATTTTTTGTTGTATCAATTCATGCTAAATGTTAATTATGTTTTGTATTTTGTGCGTGTGTTAGGCTATAATTATTATATTATTTTTTACTAACAACTAACACATGCACTTATGATGAAGCTTACTACTTCTGAAAATTCTGAAGTGTAAAAAAAAAAAAATATGATCAAATTAAGTCGACTTTATCGGAAAACTTACTAGAAAGAAAGCCAAGGAAAATGTATGCCTTACTATCAAGTCAATTCTACTTATGTCAAAATGTCAGTTGAACGTCATAACTATGTCATCTGTTTATGTAATTAAAACAAAATTGTATTTAAAGTTATGTGTAAAAGATGTTGTTATGTTGTTACCTCGGAGTTATTTATCGATCAAAGAAAACAGTTGACTGCAAATGAAGTCTCTTTATGTTGTCTGAACTTGCCTGTTCACTTACTTTCCAGTCAAATTTCCAAAGAAGTTAGTTTATTGGAACTGCAATATTTTGACTAGCCAATCAGATACTAAGACTTATCCAACATCAAGTCTTTTATGTTCTCTGATCTGAACCTGTCCACTATTATACTCGTTTGAAATTCTCAAATCAAGATGTCTTTGTCTAAGATTGTCGACTGCATTGCATCAAGCATAAGCAGCACGTGTTTTTCTTCTAACATTAAACAAACAATTTTAGGGTATATAAACTTGCACCGTTGAAGGATAGAGTATCACTTTCATTTGATAACTTGAGTAATCAACAACAAACCAAACAAAATGTTCAGATACGTAAGTTTCCATCAAAAGTTTAACTGAAATGTAAATTCTAATACTAACAATTTGAAATGTTATTTATACAGGTCGCTTTGATCGCCCTTATTGGATTCTGCGCTGCTGCTCCTTTGGACAGCGAGGTCGGTGCTGAGACCAAGGCTTTGGAAAACGAAATCTCCCCAGAAGGTGTCTTCCACTATGCTTTCCAAACCTCAAACGGAATCGATGTTAACTCTGCTGGTGACGCCAACGCCATCCAAGGAGCTTACAAATACGTTTCACCCGAAGGACAAGCTGTTGTATTGAGCTACGTTGCCGATGCTGATGGTTACCATCCATCTGGTGAACTTTTGCCAACTCCACCACCAGTGCCAGAACTTATCGTCCGTGCTCTGTCATACCTTGCTGCCCATCCACAAAAGGAGGAACCCATCCGCAAGCTTTTGTAAAAAAAACGTGATAAGTTAAAGAACAAAAACAAAAACAAAAAAAAAACTATGATATAAATAAATACAACCTGATGGCTGTTTTGTTTTAAACCGAAGTTGTGTTCAGTTTTTATTGATGGATTATTATAAAGTGACCAAGAAATCCATTGTCAGATGGTTGACTTATTATTGTTAAACGTTCTATAGCCTTTCACTTGATAATAATGATAAGAATGGGTTTAGACGATTTTTAGATATTACAAATGTTTATGATAATGATAACTATTGGCTGCTGTCAATAACATTTCTGACTATATTTGTATGGCTTTCTCAATAAGTTGTCCATGAGCCATCTTAATCACAATTAAAATTAAAATTAACCCAAATTTCATCTGTAAAAATGTGCACAAACTTCAGAATCAAATCCTTAAAATCAAAAATTGAACGCTTTAGATTTTGTTTGGTTTTCCTTTCCCGGTGGACCTTAGGAAAGAGAAATGTGAACACAGTCTATAACGTTTGTAGGACATTAAGATTCAAAAATAAAAAGATTCAAGCTCATGAAAATGGCCAAAAAAACCAACATGATGGCCAGAAAAACCAAGTCAAAATTGAAAAAATAGGACTATGTTCGTTCCGAAACGAGTAATTCATTGCGGGATAATTTTATTGATGAGATAATTCTGCGTTTCATCAATAAAACTGCCCGAAATCATTTTGTTTGTGTTTATGTGACATTAAAATTTCCCATAGATAATAGATACAATTTAAGACGAAAAACTAGGCATATAATAATTAGTCAAACAGCTAAGGGCTTATTTTTAGTTTGAAACAAAAACCAGTTGATATTTAAGTAAATAACAGTCATACTTAATGTGTTAACAGAAACTCTCACCTGCCCACATGTTTCCTAAAAAAGTTGCATCAAAAGTTCAACTTTTTCGAAAAAAGAATTATAAAAGGAAACTATTTCAAATATATTGTATCTTAACGCAGTCAAGGTGCATTCGCGTGCATTTTCATTCTTTTAACTCTCTTTCTCAGTTTTTGACACATCAATGCAGTAAAAACAGGTTTATTTAAGCCAAACATTTTAAATCTATAACTTAAACAAAATATTTCTGTCCTATAGAAAATTATTGTTAGAAATGTTTATCCATAGGTCTTATCATCACTTATACCAAGTCGGGAAAATTTTTAACTAGATATTTTTTTCCAAACACGAAGTACGCAGTTCCGGCGCAAAATCGTTTGACGTTCGACTTAAAAGTTATAGTTTCAAAACAGGTATTTTTCCGAGATTCTACTATATAGGAAGGAACCATGAATTTTCTTTTAACATTTATAATAGAAGGATGCATATTTTGACACTTTTTCATACTTCAAAAGTTTTTATATTCATAATCAAAAAACTTATTGAACTTCAATGCTAGACAACTTTATATAACCTTGAAGAATATAGGAAACAAGTTCATGCGACCCAGTTGTATGCATATTATTATTTTAATTATTTTATTCAAGTGTCTCGTGTCTTTTAAGCAAATTAATGATCTTTTTTTTTGTAGTTATATTGCACCAGATTCTGTTCGAAGACATAAATAGCTGTGAAAGAATTTTGATAGCATTAGGAACTAGCATATTGAATTAGGAATCTGCCAAACCTTTTTTAGAATTAGCAATTATATCATTCACCTACATATCTACAATATTATGCATATATGCGTTTATTTAAAATTTTATCTATTCTAACAGTTTTTTAAGTTGGTACAGGTTTAAGCTTTTAGAATTTAGCATTTGTTGCTAGTTGCGAATTTGTTTGTTAAAATTTATAAGAATTAAAATAAACTGAGCTGGTTTTGTCGTTAAAAATGGAATGATAATTTAATTAACATAGGTACTGGTATTAAACATAAGCGATTTTGTTGCATTTATTTATATTAGTTCGTCGTATTGTCTGGTAGATGCTTCAAACAATTTTATGAACAGAACAATCAATGAACATGTTTTGTACATCTATACTTATACCCTACCATCCTGTAGGAGGACTTATTTCTAAGCCATTATGGTGTTTATAATTATGTTAATTTAACAATGAATTATGTCTCTGCAATATTCTTTTTGTTCTGATAACTTGAATATTTCATAACTCTTCTGTCTCCATTGGGAGTCTTCAAGTCACGCATCTAACGCTGAGAGAATGACAGATTTTTACTAAGAGAAAACAGGTTCAAAATTTAAAAATAAAAAAATACATTTATGATTGTAAAACTAAACAGAATGGTGAAATGCAATTCGAAATTGTATGCTATTGTACCTACAAACCGACACATATTGGCCTTAAATCGTTGAATTGTTAGCAGAGTTCAGACATACTATTGGTTTCACAATTGGTTTTTCAACAATAACGTGCGGCTTTTTCGAAGATCCGCTTCACTAGAAAAGAAGATCGTTCTTCGATTGAAACTGGTCTAAAGGCCAAACTGCTAGGCAAAAATAAAGCGTGAAGTCAATTCGACTTTTAGTGCGAGTATTCCGAGGTTTTGTTCAGAATTCTCCTCAGGCCAGGGTGCAAACATTGAGCTGTTGAGATTGATGTAAGGTTGATGTTTGTGAATTGAGTTTCACACTTTCGGCTAAAGCAGCAAAATTCTCATCTACTCGGACCTTCCGACGGAGAAGACCATAAGTGTTGTCTATTTGCATACCTGTCTCGCGGACCTTTCGTACAAACTTGCGCACAGCAGACATCATGCATGCTCCTTTTTTTAGAAAACAGTTTTTGGGCTACACAATTACTTCAAAAAAAAGAGACTTGGATGCGACCAACTTCCCATCCTTTGTCTTGTTTAAAAGTTTGTAGGTTTTGGTTTTTTGTTAAAAAATGTATTAAATTTTAAAACTACCAAAAATAATTTTGTTTGATTTCAAAATTGAAATAGTTTGATTTAACGAGATTTTTAGTCGAAACCAATTTTTACCAATAAGCATTTCTTAAAAGTTTTTTTTCTTATAAAAGCAAATACAAATTACATGAGTGAAATTATTTTAAAATCAATATCTTCTATTGTTAACGAGATATCGAGAGCTAAACTTCAATTTTTACCAAATCTTCGCACTATTTTATGTAGATTTTATTGTTTTATGAAAAAAAACAAACTCTTGGATTTTTATACAAAATTAGTTTGAAGCCAATATTTTTAATTTTTGAAAAATATATTTGAGTCGAAAGTACATTTTTATCAAGTTTTTTATTTATTTTTAGTAAAAAAAAATGTCAATTCGATTTTTTTTTTTAAATTGTACACAATACTTTAAACAATATTTCTTATGGTATAAAATAAGTTTGAAGCCATAATCTCAAATTTTTGAAAAGCTATTTGAGTCGAAAATCAATTTTAACCAACTTTTAGTAATGTTTTTTTTTTTTAGATTTTTATTTAAAAAAAAAGTCCATTTCATTACCAAATGTCAAAAACGTTATTCTTCGTTGCACAAAATTATTTTGAAATAAAATCATGTTTTGTTCGTAAAATATTCGAGGTGATAAATATATGTTTTCGTTTTTTTTTTTTATTTATAAATAAAAACATTAATTAGATTTTGTTTGAAAAATATACTAGTTTGGTATCACGTTACAATATATCATTTAAAATTCAATTCAAATCTTTGGCATTATTAGTTCGTTAGATATTTTGTGTTAACTTAAATGTTCACCTTTTCTTGAAATTGCTATGGTAGAATAAACATCCACTCAATTGAGAGTCCTTTCTGCATCTTTCTGCAATATTATCTGTTTAACAAAATGTATTTGAAGTAGGTTCTACTGGTTCTTGAGCTATGGACGATGAAAAAAAATTCGCGAACGATTACACTAACTTCGTATGGAATGTTATTTATGCACACTAGAAAAATCTCAATAAATGGCAATATGTGTAAACGGTTATTTTATAGAACAATATGATTATAAGGGAAATTTCCTACTTTCATATACTCATGATTTAAAACTAAAATCCTCTATTTTCACTTTAACCAAATGAAACAAGGGGAAATTATTTTGAAGAAAAAGACTTGGCCTTAATTTAATCTAAAGGGAGGGCACCCAGATAAAATAGGATAAAATCAATTTTCTTCAAAACCATTCAAAGCCATTACATGAAAACAACCTAGCTCCTACTCCAAATCCTATAAGCTGCTCATGCAGGTCGGATAAATCATGCACCTTCAAACCTCTAAACATATCGGCGTTATTTTATGTTTCCTATTATTTCACCTAGTTTAGGAATCACATCTTAATTAAATAAATGTTACTAATGGTGAAAATATTATACAAATTCTTATTACGCAAGATTTCGGTTATATTCTCTTTTAAGAGATTCAAAAAAATGTTCAACAGTCGGAAAAATTTGGAGGAAAAGCAATTGAGGCACAAACAATTCACAAGGTATAATAACAATGATTTTTATATTTAATTTTTTAATGTACGTGCCAGTACCTCAAACAAAATTCAATCACAAAATTGAAAAATTACTTGAACATCTACCATCATATAAACGTTCAAAATCAATCGATATGCTTCGATTAAAAACATTCTAAAATTCTAGGCTGGGATGGACCCACATCGATTACATCCCATTCGTGCACATTTATTGTTTTTCTACAATTTTTGTGTACGATAAATAGTTTTAAGTCTCGCTTTGTTCTAATCATACTTGTATCAAAAACATTTTTTTTATTAGATTTAGTTGTTTTTAAAGCTTTTCATATTTTGTATAAAAGTTATCAATTGGATTTTTCTTATTCTTTATAAGAAAAAATAAGTTTGAATGAAATATGTATGTACGAGTATTTACATGTTGCCAAGATCTGAGCGAAAATTATTTTTTCCTTTTTTTTTTCACTTTTCAAGAAAAATTTTACTAACTGGCATTTATGTGATTGCAGAGGTTGGATCGCAAGGTTTTCTAAGCATATAGACTAAGATTTTTTTTAAAGTTTATAGAATTTATGAGCATGCCTAATTTCAGCTTTGTAGGAATTGACAATTATACTCGTTTCTGTATACAGATCAGTTGATTAGTCAATTTTTGAATGCATATAGATTTGTTTCATTCTTCATATATTAAAGTCTCAAGACCAAGACACTTAGATAATTTGTCAGATGTTTCAAAATTCAAAATTTCAAACTTGGAACTTTATTTCACTCAATTTAACAAACAGTTGATCGTCTAGAAATTACCAACACAATTCTTATCAGCACGAAAAACTTCTTACTCAAGGTACGAGTCCAAAATAGGTAAGCTGTGTTTTGTGTTGTAACGACAAAGTCAATGCTACTTTTCCACTAAACTTTATTTGAAACTGTGCAGTAAATAAAATAACCGCAGAGTTATGAAGCTCAGCTTTCAGTTGAAAGAAAGAAACACGATCAGTCGATATTTTACATATGTATGCAAGTAGACTTAATAGCAAGGGAGATTTTTCTTGACTTACTTATCTATAAACTTTCCCATCAAGCAGATCCGCTAAAACTTATATTTAGATATTAAATAAATCCTTTTTAGAATACTAATGACTATGATATCACTAGCCGTTATTTGATTTTGGAACCATTATAAGGCGTTTTTTATAATGCCTTTAACGCAAATGTCAAGTGAACCCATACTAAACTGATAAACGTCTACATTTAACCCGTGGCATGATGGTTAGTGCATTGGACTGCCATGCTAGAGGTGTTGGGTTCGATCCCTGCCTGTGCCAGGGTACTGCCTCTTGCAAGGAATTGACAAACTCTACAAGAGTAATTCTTGTCATGAAAAGTGCTTTCTCAAATAAGCCGTTCGGATTCGGATTAAGACTGTTGGTCCCCTCCGTTCCTGACAACATTACTCGCACACAGGAATGGTTGAGATTTGTAAGCCACTAGGCCCTAGTTCTCAACGGACTGTTTCGCCGTCTAATTTATTTACTAATTTTATCCACCTTTAACGTTACTAGGTTTGAGGTTTAAAAAGGTCAAAGAACTTCAGAGGCACAATAATTCGTTAACATTATCTTTATCAACAAAGTAAAAAGTTATGAACCTTAAACCATTAGATAAGATAACTATTTTAGTTTGACTATAAAATATGCAAAACTGAAGTTGATTTTTCAATTTCAATCAAAACATAAAAACCGGATGCATTCATTTAAATTAATTTGTTATGAAAACAATCGCCTAACTCTTGATGTTCTAAGAATCAAAGACCTGTTTAACTTTACTGCGAATAGTATATAAACTCTATTTCTGATTAGATTTGTTATCAGTTTTCTCAGAGTCCTCGAGTAACAAACAACCAAAATCATCATGTTCAAATTCGTAAGTTACAATAAAACTCTTCAATCTATAAATGCAATTAATTTGCTTTTATCCTATCCAGGTTCTTCTTGTTGCCTTCTTTGGCTTGGCTGCTGCCGTTTCCGATGATTTTGCCGCTGAAACTAAGGCTCTTGAAAATGTGATCTCACCCGCAGGTGACTCCTTCCACTATGGTTTCCAAACCTCAAACGGAATTGATGTCAACTCAGCTGGTGATGCCAATGTTATCTCAGGAGCATACAAATACATCTCACCCGAAGGACAAACCGTCGGTTTGACCTACACCGCTGATGCTGATGGTTACCATCCATCTGGAGATCTTTTGCCTACACCACCACCAATCCCAGCTGCCATCATCCGCGCTGTTGAATGGAACTTGGCTCACCCACAAACCCAAGAATCCGCTTTGGGACGTAAATTCTAAGGCTTCAATAATTGACTAATAATAAATTGGAGATAATAGTGATATGATAATAAATGACCTTCCGGGTTTAAAGTAAAATTTGTTGTATTTTATTTTATTATTTTATAAGTTTTTATAAGAATTTGATTTATTGATAAACATTCACATTCGCTTGAAATGCGATGAGTCGAAACATTAAGAGTTGGAACACTCCAAATATTAAGAGTTGAGACACTTGAGCTTTAATGCTTTTTTTGTTGAACAAGGAAGAAATTCTTAACAAAATAAAATAAAAGAGGTTTACTACTTACATAAATACGATGGAATTAAAGTTATTACGTAAAGAATAATAGTATAAAAATATATATGTATGTATGTAGAAAAAATACATACGTACATTGCAAAAACGTATACATTTCGAAAATAGTTTAATCATAAACGACAATTAAAAAAAAACATTGACAGAGTTCACAAAAAGAAGTTTTGAATTCTTAACAAAAGTGAGTGGGTGATTTTTGGACTTGGGGTTTTCAAGAGGAAATAAAACGCATATAATTTATCTTGGTCAAGAATTTAGCTATATTATAATTTATAATGATAAGTGTTTGGCATTATGTTTAAAAAATTATTTATAGCAAGTGGCCCAACAAAAAATAGTCATGCGGTGTTTGGTAATAATTGTGGACGATTTAGGAGCATGCTATTATGAAATATTCAAACTAAATAAATCAATTGACAGCTGTCGAAAAGACTAACTCCGATAAAGGTAATGCCACAATAAAGACCTTACGCCGAATATAGATTGTTTACACTCCACTTTAACTGAATAGACACAAACATTTTTGAAAATACTTTTTACATTTTCCCCCAAATATTGCGAGTTTTTATGCCATCAGTTGGTGCTAACTGCTCCCTTTAGATGTTAAGAAAAGATTTTTTAAAGAATTATGAAAAACATGAACAAATTTTTCTTTCGCACAGGAAAAATTAAATATTTTTTTAAGTCAACTGATTAAAATCAGTTTTTGAAAAGTTTGGTAGTGGGTACTTCTACCTTTACTTTCGATAATTGATAATTGAAGGAAGGGCAAATGTTGTTTCTCTGTTAACGCTTTTATTATACGCTCTGAGTGAATAGGTGCGTTTTCATGCAAGTAGGCCAAGTTTATTGGTCAAAAATGTTAGAATATTTATTATAATTTCTTTCTGAAATTTCCTTTTACCCAGAAGCATTAATTTTTAATGCAACGACATCAATGTCAACTCTTCCATAATAACTGAGAACTCATATCACAAAACACAGCTATGATGAAGTTTTAAAAACCATTTTATTATCTCAAATCATGAAAAAAACACGAAAGAAATTTATTTAATGTCTAAAAAACCTTTTTCCAGCTTATTTTAGTTTTAAAAAACTTAAATAGCAAAACTTTCCATTGTTCGGCAAGTACCGTTTTTTTTTTTAATGTTTAATTCGTTTAAGATGGCTTTAATTTTACAGTTGAGTGACTTGCCTTTACGCCAATTTTTAACTTCCCATAGAAATTCAATTGTCGAATTGAAAATTTTGACAATTCTCGTCATTTCAAGGTCCCTAGAGTCGAAATAAATTTTTTTTAGAAAGATGTCTGTGCATGCATGTGCACGTTCATTCGTACGTCCGGTCCGTACGTTCGCAACATTTTTTCGTCGTTCACCAGAAGAGATATCGACTTCGAATGAATTGTGTTATACAGATAATAATGCAGAAAGGGTTCTCAAGAAAATTGCGTTTGTGTTTTTTTTTATCAAAGCAGTTTAAAAAAGTTAAACCCTTAATATCTCACGAACCTATGACGCTAGAGACGTGTATTAAATTTTATATTATATGTATATTGCAACGTCATACCAAACCAGTATATTTTTCGAAAAAAAATCCAATTAATGTTTTTTTTATAATTCAAAAAAAACTGAAAAAAAATGTCACATCGAAAATTTTGTAATACAAATGATTTCATCCCCAAAACCAAGTTTGTGCAACGAAAAATAACAATTTTAACATCTGGTAAAATTAAAAAAAAAAACAAAATGACAGTTTTTTAATAAAAAATAAAAACCTAAAAAAACAATACTAAAGTTGGTAAAAATTGAATTTCGAGTCAAATATCTTTTCAAAACTTAAGATTATGACTTCCACCCTATTTATCTTATAAGAAATATTATTTTCAACATTCGGTAAAATTTTGAGAAAATCGAATTGACTGTTTTTTTTTACAAAAAATTAAAATTTAAAAGAAAATTTAACAAAAGTTAGTAAAAATTGATTTTCGGCAATAATATCTTTTCAAAAATTTGAGATAATGGCTTTCAACTAATTTCAATTTATAAGAAATATTGTTTTTAACATTCGAAAAAATTTTGAGAAAAATCGAGGCTGGGATGCGACCCACACTGATAACTTCCCATCCTATCTGTCGATTTGTTCGCTTAAAAGTTTGTAGGTTTTCGTGTTGGGTTAAAAACGTCGTCAGTTGAATTATTCTTACAAATTTTTAAGTTACCAACAAAATTTTTCATATAAAGAAATAGGTTAGTTTGAAAATCTAGCTTTGTTAAATATATTTTTAGCCGAAAACAATTTATTACGAATTTAAGTAGCATTTCTTAAATGTTTACAAATTGGATGAATGAAATTAATTTGAGAGATATCAAGAACCGAACATCCATTTTTGCCAAAAAAAACGGACTGTTGGATTTTTATAAAAAAAAACTACTGAATATCGAAAACTTTATTTTCTGTGAAATAAAAAAGTTTGAAGACAATAGATTTTATTTTTGAAATTTGAGTCGAAAGTAAATTTTTACCAAGTTTTAGTATTGCTTTATTTTTAGTTTTTTATTTTTCGTAAAAAAACTGTCAATTCGTTGACAACAATATTTCTTATAAATTAAAAGCCATAATCTCAAATTTTTAAAAAGATATTTGAGTCGAAATTCAATTTTTACCAACTATGAGTAACATATTTTTTAGGTTTCTATTTTTTTTTATAAAAAAAACTATCAATTCGATTTTTCTCAATCCAGATGTTAAAAACTTTATTTTTCGTTGTACAAAATTGTTTTGGAGATAAAATCATTTTGTATTCGTAAAATTTGCGAGGTGGCAAATTTTGTTTCAGTTTTTTTTATTTATAAAAAAAAACGTTAATTAGATTTTTTTCAAAAATTATATTTGTTTGGTATCACGTTAAAATATATTAATTCAAGTCTCTTGCGTTTTTGGTTCGTAACATATCTAGGGTTACCAAAATGTTTACCTTTTTTTTAAACTGCTATGGTAAAAAGAACGCTAACACAATTTTCTTGAGAGCCGTTTCCGCATCTTCCTGCCTTTTTATCTGTATAACAAAATGTATTTGAAGTCGATATCTCTTCTGATTTGAGCTATGGACAACGAAAAAAACGTCGCGAACGTACGTATACACACCCGCATAGACATCTTTCTAAAAATCTTTTATTTCGACTCTAGGGACCCTTGAAACGTCGAGAAATGTCAAAATTTTCAATTTGACAAATCGGACCCATTACAATAACTTCCTATAAAAAGATAAAAATAATTCCCTTTGTTGCCAATTTAACATAATTCAAATTTGATTTTAGGTCGAAGGATTTCGAGTTAATTATTTAAAAAAAGCAGTATTTAAATTCCAAAAAACCATACCGGTCAAAGTGATGGATACGAATTGTTTTTATTGAAGTTGATAACAGGATAGGTAAATTTATTGAAAAATTTACATTTGCAAATTAAGAAAGGGCAAAGTCTAAACTAAACGTGGTACCCATGGCATGATGGATAGTGCGTTGGACTGTCATGCTAGAGGTGTTGGGTTCGATCCCTGCCTATGCCATCTAAAGTCTTTTCACGGGTACTGCCTCTTGCGAGGAATTGACAAATTCTCCAAGAGTAACTATTGTCATGAAAAAGTGCTTTCTCAAAATTAGCCGTTCGAAGTCGGCATATAAACTGTAGGTCCCCTCCATTCCTGACAACATAACTCGCACACAGGAATGGTTGAGAGTTGTAAGTCACTAGGCCTTGGTTCTCAACGGACTGTCGCGCCACCCAATTTATTTTTATTTTTTAAAGTCTAAACTTTATAATGAGTTTGTGTATGAAAGAAAATAAAATTAAATGTTCATTAAAAATGTATCGCTGTCTTTAATTGATCTTTACTTTCAAGGCGGAAAAATGAATGTCCTTCGCGACCCGCGACACTATTTGATAATCTCGAAACATATTTTGTAGAAAGTTCGACTGTAAAAAAAAAAATATATTTTTTGAGCAGTTTTGACTTTTTTTTTCTTGGAGATATGCAGTAATGGTATCTTAAGGGGCTAATTGTAGCTATCATTGGTTTTCATCATTGAAACCAATCTTTGGAATTTTTTGAGCGATCATTAAAAACTTCTGTCATTGAAAAAAATTTTCTGATTGCAATCCAGCGACAAATTGTTGTTGACAAAAATTTGTCATTACAGTTGTGTGAAATTGGAACACAAATCAGTGGAACGATTCGTTTCATTTTTGAACATAAAATTATCAGCTATTCAGGAAAATAAATTTCCGTCCGGAAAATAGAAAAATACATTTAAAAAAAAAAACAAATGTGCAATTACACTTTTTTTCATCAAAAAAAAATTCTTTGGGTGATTCCCGATCAATCAGTATATAATTTTCATTTCTAATCGAAGGGAAACACAGTCAAATGTCCATTCAAAAAATGTTCGGGTTTGATTTCAATGATAACTATAAGTGGCCTCTAAGTAATCTTCCCGGTTTAGGAGACCAAAAGAAACTGCATTTTTTCATAGTTTTTGAAAAAGCGATTGGTATCAGATATCAGCATAAAATTTGTTATTTTCAATAAATATACTCTTCAAGTAAATAAACAATGTTTTCAGTGTAGCTGAATGGGTTTTCTAAATTAGAGCAAGAAATGTTTTTGAGTTGTGACTTAAAAACATAGCAATACGAATAAAACTCAATATTAAGTTTCCAAAGCAATTTAAGCTCTTATGCAATTTATGAAGGAAGTAATTTGCTAATGTCATACTCGTACATACATACATCACAAGAAAAAGTATAAGGCAAAGTTATTTATTGAACACCCTGTATATACATAGGTGTTTGTTTGTACTTGTTTTTCGTTTATTATCAATTAGTGGTAATGTAGTTAAAAGTTATTTTTGATTGATATGATGAGTGTTACTTTATGAATTGGGCAATATTTTAGCGTTAAAACCTAACTAGACCTTTATTTCTAAGTCCCCAACATCAATAATCGTTTGTTATAATTGGTATTCAAATCTGGAACAAAAGTTGTAACAGTTGAATTGGTTGAAATTGAACTCCCACGAAGACTGATTGAATGAACGTCAATTTTAAGTTTAGGTTTGAGTAAATATTGTAAGCTTAAAGTAAGCATTTAACGTATTTAAAAAATAAATCAAGCCATACTAACTCCTGTTGATTATAAAATAGTAAAAAAACAAGTTCAGAAGGTAATAAACTCACATAAAAATGGTACAGATCACAAATTTAAAGGACCTGTTACCTACAGCAAACAATTCATATATTTTAAAGAAGACATAACTAGTTCATAATACAAAATATAATATGAGTTCTTTTTTTATAATTCAACTAAGTGAATTTCAAAGTTCATTAATAGAATTATTCAGTATAGGAATCCGTTATCTTAAAATAAACCGGATGGTTTACTCAAATTGATCAGGTATTACTTATTATATCAGATCATCTGCCGGGAACACCATAAGCATTTGGGACCTGTTGGGTTTAGTATATAAACTCCTTCTGCGATTAGATTAATTATCAGTTTCTTCAGAGTCCTCGAGTAACTAATAACCAAATCAAAATGTTCAAGCTTGTAAGTTTCTTTTGAAAATAGTTTATCAATCCTTAATATTAAAATATAAAATTTTTTGAATCTAATAATTTCTTTTTTTCCCAACTCTTTATCAAGGCCGTTCTTGTCGCTATCTTTGGATTGGCTGCTGCCGTTTCCGATGACGCTGTTGCCGAAACCAAGGCTCTTGAGAATGTGATCTCTCCTGGAGGTGAATCATTCCACTGGGCTTACCAAACCTCAAACGGAATTGATGTCAACTCAGCTGGTGATGCCAATGTTATCTCAGGAGGATACAAATACATCTCACCCGAAGGACAAACCATCGGTTTGACCTACACCGCTGATGCTGATGGTTACCATCCAGCTGGAGATCTTTTGCCAACTCCTCCACCAATCCCAGCTGCCATCATCCGCGCTGTCGAATGGAACTTGGCTCACCCACAGACCCAAGAATCCACTTTGGGACGTAAATTGTAAATCAATTACGAACAAAAACTGTTGAAAATTAAAGAATAAATTTCTGTTTAAAAAAAATATACCTTCTTTTTTCTTGGGGCTTGTCAGTAAAATACTCTTCGTATGCATACATATCAACGTTTCACTAGAAATTGTTAAGCATTTACGCACATACAAAGTTCTTTTCAAGTTTAAACCTAAGTCACCATTGTCTGGGTTAAGTTTAATAACTATAATTATAATTCATACATTTTGAACTTAAATTTGCAGGTTATGATAACTTATACCAACTATTGTAAATATTTAAAGTTAAAAATAATACTACACCATTCGTACAGTTTAAAGGTCAATTTGTTTTCAGTCTTTCTGACTCTATAAAGTCACTTAAAATTCAATTTAAAATGCAAGTCAATTTTGAAATTCAAAAGACTGCATTTAAATGACTTACTGACTGTTAAATGACTTTAAACATTTGAGTCAATTAACTTTTTAATTTGATTTCAAGTCATGGCAAAAAATTACTTAGCTTGTATTTTGAAGGTAAAAGTTATTTTGAAATTCAAAAGACAAAATCATGATTTAACTGCAGTCACTAAAAGACTTTAGTTTTAACGATACTACCTAATACTTTGTCGCGATTTACAATTAAAAGTGTATACATATTGTATTTACACTGTGTTCTGGATAATGAAGGTAGATCAAAGCCACAGAGATCTTAAATGAAAACGACCATGATCATCTTTGTGAAGTCATTGGTCAGGGTCAGACGACATGAGAAACTTGAAAGTTACTAGGTTTCTAGGATCTGATTAGTCGACTGCCAAAAAATGAAGTTGACTAGAAAGTTAGTCAAGAAAAATATTCCTAACTATCAAGCCAAAGTCTGTTTTTTTTTTCATTTAACTGAAAGTTGAACTTCGTTACTCCGTGATTTATTAAGAATTTGAAATTCACGACACTTGAAAAACTAACTAGCTGCCTTAGTCAAAATGTACGTTCAAAAAATGCAGTTGACTGCAAATGAAGTCTGTTATGATGTCTGAACCTGTCCGATTTGACTTCAAGTCATGATTTTGAAAAATAACTTAACTTTTATATAAGAGTCAAAGTAATTTTGAAATACAAAAGGCTTTAAAAAGAGGCAAAGTCATGGCTTTACTGCAGTCACTAAAAGACTTTCGTTTCAATAATATTTTGAAGCAAAAAATGAATTTAAAACTAATGTTATTATCTCTTTATGTTCTTCTTATGATTTTACATAAATTCGTAATGATTAAAGGCATAGCAATAAATAGGTTTCGAGGTGTGAAACGAAGAATCCCTAGTATGTCAAGTCAACCAATACCCGAAAGTTCAAATATAAAGTGGGAAAAAATCGACACTAGTCAAGTCAATTCCGAATACCTTGAACAATTCTGGTGGACTTATAAAGTACAATCAGAAAGGCAGACCAAAATTTCTTCAGGAACGGATGATAACACACTTTAAATGGTGAAAACACTTTGTCAAAATATGTATTCCAAAGTATTGCTACTAAGCCTTATGTAAGTGTAAAAACCCTGGATTTGTATTATTATTATTATTATTATTATTCAAAGATTTGAAAGGAATAAAATCTTAAAAATGATTTTTTGTTCCATTAATGAAAATTGGAATAGTGTTCCAGATTCCGATGTTGTGGTCAATTTAACTAGGATATATAAAATGTTGATACATGCCACAATCATAATCACAAGATATAGTGGCTGGTTATAGCTATCAGTTAAATCCATCAGTATAATTTGAAACAGGAGGAATCTGAAATGTTTTACTAATGAGCGTTTATAGCAAGCAATCAGTAAATTTACGTAAAAACTTTGTAAAATTTTTAATGATGGGATCGGAACAGTAAAACATTGAACCACCAACAGTAAGGTGCCAGCTATAGCTATCACTGGTTTTCATCATTGAAAACAAATATTGGAATTTTTTTTACAGCTATCATTAAAAATGTCCTAATTGAAATCCACCAAAAAATGTTTACTGACATAAATCTCTCCAGAAATTGGAACACAAATCAGTGGAACAATTCATTTCACTTTTAGTCATAAAGGTATCAGTTGTTCAGGAAAATGAATGTCCGCTCGGAAAATTGAAAATACATTTTTAGAGAGAAAAATTAACGTGCAACTAAACTTTTTTTCTCAAAAAAAAATTCTTTGTGTGTTTTCCAATCGATCGTATATAATTTTCATTTATAGTCAAAGGGAAACACCGTCAAATATCGATTCCAAAAAAAATCCGAATCGATTTCAATGATAGCTATAACTGGCCCTTAAAACGAATAGGAATTTTTTTGGCTTTTGGGGGTCAGCTGTTCAGTAAAATGAAATTGCATCATTAAAAAAATTAAAATGGATTTATAAATTATTTAAGACTTTAAATGCATTATTTCTTTTTGGAAAAACAAAATTTAATATAGGATTCATCTTATTGCATTAATCTTTTTCTAGAAATAAATCTGTAACATGTTCAAAAACTAAAAACAAACATTTTACTGATGGATTTTACTGATAGCTTCAAACGGCCCCATATGCAATAAAATAAAAATTATTATTACAATATCTAAATTTATCTAAAAAGTTGTTCTACTGTTGGGTCTTTGAAAATTGCACAATATTTGCTTCTTATAATCGAGTATTTTTTTTATATATTTGTAATGGATATAAGAAGCAAGTGTCTTAATTAAGCTATCATACAGGGTCCGGCAAAAAGATCTCCCATATTTTAAAAGGCAATGACAAATAAATAAATAATTTAACAGACAAATTTTATTGATTTTTTTTAAATTAAATACTACACCATTTTACATTTAAAAAAATAATTACTAAGTTTTAATCATTACCATTTTAGCTATAAATAGCTTTAAACATAAACGTTTAAAAATACGGGAGGTTTTATTTGCCGGATCCTGTATAATATAAATTGTGCCGTGATACTTCGCATTATTTAAAAAAAACCTTCTACTAACTTTTTTTGATTTTTTTTTGTAAATACAAAATGATATTGCCTCCAAAAAAAAATTTTCAGCATAAAAACATTATGTTACTGTTCATATTTTGTACAAGTTTTGAAAATATCGACAGGAATGTAAAGTTATCAATGTGGGACGCATAACATCCTCTTTTATATTTTAAAGTTAAAATAAGCCATAAAATCATATTTATCCCAAAAAAAAACATTGAAAATAAAACTCAATATATATACGCAAAATAAGCTTGCCACCTTAATTTAAAAAAAAAAAAAAATTCGCGGGTACTGACTCTTGCGAGGAATTGACAAAACCTTCAAGAGTAATTCTTGTCATGAAAAAGTGCTTTCTCAACTAGATTTTATTCACAATGCAATCAATAACGTGTTTTTAGATTTAAGTTTATTTATTATTTTACTGCTGTTACTACCATTAGCATTTAACGGATGAAATAAATAAAGACAAGTTTATTTGCGATTATCAGTTCCGAAATATTAAATGCGAAAAAAATTTGAATAAGTAATTTCGAAAAGGCCGCATCTCTGGAAATTTAAAACGTTTAGGAATAAAAAAAAACTATGGGGTCATTCCGTAAAACGATTATCTTCAAACGATAGCGTTTTGACGATAGTCTCACTTTACGTAAGAGGATAATCGTCAGAGTGATATTGCCAAAACGATAGAGTGTGCACGATAGCTAAACAAATTAAAATACAAATGTTTCGGTGTAATTGAGTTTTGTTACAAAGTGAAAATGAAAACTCAGAAAAAAAAATTAATACGGTTATGGAAACAAATAAGAGTTAAATCAGACCCTCTATCTCTTCCAACCTATATTTAAGCATTTTTGTTTTTTCTTTTTCACTTGTAAAATAATATAAACCATTATAGTTTAGTTCAAAGTTTTTCAAAAGATGCCTTTATAATTTTAATAATATCAGACATAAATAACTTACATGTTGAAATTATAGTTACATCGTAGGCGGTAAAAAATAAAAACGGTGACAGTAACAATAAACACCACAAAATAGGTGTTAAGTTTAGTAAAAACCAATTTGTTGCAAATTTGCACAACTTCCAAAAACCAAGTTTAATAACATTTTCAAGTTATCGAACAATCGTTAACTTTCATTGAGTTCATTTTGACAGTTCAGTTATCTTACTTTGAAAACGATAGACGAGACGATAGTGACAAAGCTTCGTGAAGCAAATTATTATTGACGATATCGTTAATGATAATCGTTTTGAAAATTACGGAATGACTCCCCTGGTTATTTTTCAAACTAGTGCATACCTACATTTTATTTTTTTGTAAAAACGCAAGATTTGGATTTGCCGCCATTTGTGCAGTGAAGTGTTGGCAACCCTCAGAAAAAAGCAATTTGACAGCTTACAGTATAGGGTTATTAAAAATGGAGCGTTACACGATAGAACAACGTGTCTTCATTATTAAAGAACATTTTAAAAATGGACCCTGATTTTTCGAGCAAAATCATCCTAAGCAATGAAGCACATTTTCATCTTGATGGCTTTGTCATTCACCAAAATTGCCGCATTTGGGGTTAATGTGAACCAACATGTGATTGTCGGAAAACAAATGCATCCACAACGCGTGACTGTATGGTGTGGATTTTGGGCTGGAGGCATAATTGGGCCATATTTTTTTGAAAATGATGCTGGTCAAGCAGTGACTGTTACTGGTGCTCGATATCGCGACATGATTACACAGTTATTTCTGCCAAAATTGGATGATATTGATGTGTCCAATATGTGGTTTTAACAAGACGATGCTACATGTCATACAGCCCGTGAAACAATTCAATTACTGCATGAGACATTTCCAGGTCGTGTACTCTCTCGTTTCGGTGATCAAAATTGGCCTCCTAGATCGTGTGATTTAACACCATTAGACTTCTTTTTATGGGGTTATTTGAAATCACAAGTCTATGTCAACAAGCCCACAACCACCCGTGCATTAAAGGAGGAGATTCAACGCTGCATCAACGAAATTCAGCCACATTTATGCAGAATGGTCATGGAAAATTTGAACAAAAGAGTGCGCATGTGCATGCAAAGACGTGGAGGCCATTTGTCCGATGTGTTATTCCATACATAACCCTATCCTATATACTTTACGAGTCAATAAAAATATAACTATCAAAAGACTAAAAACGGCGTTTTCTATTTAATTCAAATCTTGCGTTAATTTTGGGACACCCTTTATATACAGGCAATGACGTTTATAGTAGAATTAATACCAGAGATGTGCTGTTTTCGATCTTGATGGGTGTAGACAAGCATTTACGTCACATTACTATAAAAAAACATATGTGACAAAATATCCGACATGGGCCCCTTTCGAAATTGCATATTCATTGGGTGTCGAAGTTAAAAGAACATTGTTTTACTCAAAATGTTACGGGAAGACAATTGGTTTTCAACTAAAATATCTCGGAAATAAAAACATATTTTGCAACCAAACTTATTTAAACATATGTAAAATATTGTTGTTAATTTTTTGGGTTGATTTTTTTAAAAAACAACTTAAAATGGTTTTCGAATCAAATAACTTAAGAACGAAGAAAGATATTGACTTCAAACTTTTTTATCTTGGGCAATATGTTAGTGTTCATATTTTGTACAACTTTTGAAAATATCGACAGGAATGTGAAGTTATCAATGTGGGACGCATGATATCCTCTTTTATATTTTTTAAGTTAAAATAAGCCATTTAATCATATTTATCCCATAAAAAAACATTGAAAATAAAACTCAATATATATACGCAAAATAAGCTTAATAAAATACATAATAATGAAAAGCAACAACGACAAAAAAATATTTTCTACATAGTAAACTCGATAGAAATTGCAGTGAACAAACTGAGCTTTAATAGGTCTATGATTTCTGCTTTTAAAATTAAAAAATAGTGGAAGAGTTTGCAAAATTACAGAATTATTAAAAATTTAATATGGGAGCAATGGCTACAAGTTCGGGTATTTATCACTTATATATTTAAGTAAAAATAGTTATTCTACATAATGTATACGAAATATAACAACACCCCAATTATTGGTTACTCTGATAAAATCCACGCTCTGCAATAACCTTTTTCATATTTTTTAGTTAAATTTAAGTTCTCCGAAACTATTTACCATTAAACAAGTTACTGTGAGGTTTTAAAGAAAACAAGTTTCCTAGAAGCAACTTAAAGGATAAATAATTCTAGATTTTAAAAATGCAACCGGTTGAATTCTCAAAAAAAACATGCTTTCAGCTAAATCATCATATTGATGGCCACTAGATTGACTTCTCTTATCGAAATTTTTAATCTGTATATAAGCTGCAAATCTATCACAATAAGACATCAGTTTCTCAAGAATCTTCAAGAAAACTACTCAAAATCAACATGTTCAAATTCGTAAGTTTTCATAAATATAACTAACTTTTCGTTTGAATTGAAAGATTTTCTTTTAACATTAAATTATTTTGTATTGTTTTAGATTGTTTTGGTTGCCTTCTTTGGCTTGGCTGCTGCCGTTTCCGACGATTTTGCCGCTGAAACTAAGGCTCTTGAAAATGTGATCTCACCCGCAGGTGATTCATTCCACTGGGCTTACCAAACCTCAAACGGTATTGATGCCAACTCAGCTGGTGATGCCAATGTTATCTCAGGAGCATACAAATACATCTCACCCGAAGGACAAACCGTCGCTTTGACCTACACCGCCGATGCTGATGGTTACCATCCATCTGGAGATCTTTTGCCAACTCCTCCACCAATCCCAGCTGCCATCATCCGCGCTGTCGAATGGAACTTGGCTCACCCACAAACCCAAGAATCCATTTTGGGACGTAAATTGTAAGATGTCAGTTACTATCCGTAGAAATAAAATTGAAATCATTTGATTAAAAAAAAAACAAAACAACAATATTTTTCTTGAATAATTATGGTTTGAAAAATATTTATATGACTTGGTCAAGTCGAGTTATCAACGCAAACAAATGAGTGAGTGATATGTGCATATTTATTCAAATTGCATTCAAAAAAAGAAACTTGTTTTCTTTTCATACCATCAACAGTTATTCGGCCAATGAACATTCAAAATTTTAATAACCCTGTTGATAAGTCAGTTAGATGCTTGACTTGTATTTATAAAGTTATCAACGAGTTAGGGTTTTATTTTTTGAATATTGATTAAGAATCCGGATGCATAAAAATATAATTGAAGCTTAAAAAAAGGAGCTTTTGGTAGAAGAGTTATTTTGAACAAAACAAAATTATTGTTTTTTTTTCAGGTTTTGTTTTGATGGTTTGATTTTACTAGGTACATATGTTTGGATGATGCAATGAAACAAAGAATAAATTGTCGCAGTTCCATTGAAACTTCCTTCTCCCATTTTTTGTGTTTTGAGATATTCGCATTGAATTCATTATACAAATTATGAGATGTTAGGAGTTTTAAGTCTTGATAAGTTAATAACAAACGAATATAGAGCTTAGCGAATTTTAACAGAATATATATATTATCTTTTGACTACGTTTGGCGTGTTTATACCATTTTTGAAAAACACAGACTTAAGGAGTTTTCATAGTATGACGAAGATGTATAACGAACATTTTTGTTCTTTCTATATTTTTCATTTAAAAATTGTTTCAAAACAAAAATTTAAAATAAAATAAAAAAAATAAAGATATTTCGAAAAGTAGGGCAACAACATTTTCAAGTAGTAGTAAAATGTTTTTTATTTCAAACTTAATATCTAGAAGTTAACATTTGCAAATAAGATGTTAAGTGTCTTTTGAAGTTAAAAATGCAAAACTACGACATTGACAAAACGTCGTCTGTGGGGTATTTGAATTTACGTACGTATTATTACAATTATTAGTTTCAAATCAAAATTTGGTGATAATGTTAAGGACATTTTTTACTGGTTATATTCTCTCACTAGTTCATTTCGGTATGGTAAGACTACGTGATAAAATTCGCAAGTCCTTCAAAACTGGTGCTGTTTTCTCCATTGAGCACCTGTTTTTGGATGATTTTTTTCTGGCCAAATCCGTTTCCATTAAGCTTGATTAAATCACATCTTACCTTAAAAATCCAGGTGATCTTGTTTAGTTCAAAACCATCCTTAATATAAATCTGTCCTCTTAAATGATCCAGATGTTTGTAGATGCGCGAACTGCTCTCAGATGCCCTTCGTAGGTTTTCTTGTTGACCCTCTGATTTCAACAGCCGCAATAGATCATTGAATTTTTGGATCCAATCAATTTGAAAAATAGATCTCTCATCCCAACGCAGTCCAAACCAATATCCAAGATTGTTCAATTCCTTTACCAGAACAATTTTTCCCTCAAAAGTATTTTTGTTAGCTGATGCGGCAGTCTTGTTGCACTGTATTCGAATATTGTTTTTGATATATATCTGAGGTGAAGATGAAGGGTATAGTAGTGTCCGACCTCCGCCCAGTTTACATTGCCAAAGAGTAGTTTGGAGTAAATGTAGGCAATTTTAAAAAATCGTTTTAAAAAATAGCTTTGAAGTTTATTCACTTCTTCGAACATTCCAAAGCCCTATATCTATATCTGAGCACCGTATGAAATAGTTTCCATTTGGTGTTTAAATGGATATTTCTTTTTGCCAGAAAGCATTTCCACGTCGAGTTTATGGAGTTCTTGGCTGCAGTGTTTTTCTTTTCTACGTGCTTTAAAAACGACAACTTTGTTGAAAGTAAAACTCCTAAGTAAGTATAGTTGGAGACAATACGAATTCTTTCTCCATTTAACAATTTTATTGACTAGATAACCTTCCACTATTTCTGAACACCATTATCTAAGATTTAGATAGATTTACTTCTAGGTTCCATTTAATGCAGTAACATTCCAGTTCCGTTATCATCTGCTGCAAGACCGTGACATCATCCGCCAGTATAACCATATTGTCTGCATAAAGCAGCATCCTTATGTTGAACAAGTCAATAAAGAGTCCTCCTCCTGAAGATTGATGCAAATCGTTTATATACAGTGCGGTGATAGCAAGCATCCCTGTTTAACTCCAAAAAGGGTCTCAAAATATTCGGAGAGCTCTCCTCCCGTCCAAACAGCTGATTGTGTATTGGAGTATATGGCTTCTATTAAGTTTACAAATTTTGTCGAAACTCCTATTGTGTGTAGTTTGTAGATAAGCAATTTTCTTAAGAACTTCAGAAGAACGATTGATGCCAGATTATAAATGTTATCCACCGTCGAATATTTTTTTCTAAAGCCCACCTGAAATTCTGTTAGTATAATATTTGCCTCCACCCATGAGTACAGCCTCTCATTGAGAATTCCGATCATAATCTTGGCCACACTATTCATAAAGGAGATTCCCCTGTAATTACTCGGCTGAATTGTATCCCCTTTTTTAAATACGGGAAAAATATTTGTCTTCACAAAGGCTTCTTCTGCTTTGCAGTCGTTCAACATCCTATTAAATCCTGCTGCCAGTTGCTCCAAGAAGTCATCTGTTGAATGTATGAAGAATTCATAGGTAGTCCTGTCCTCTCCTGGTGCTTTGTTTAGTTTATCATTTTTTAGAATACTTATAATTTCATCTTTTTCCGAAAAATATTGAGCAATTTATAACTTTTTTTCCTGGCTGTTTCGCACTTATAATTCTACCATTTATTCTTCGGCTTAAATTTTGAGCTTCTGCACTGTTCATTTGTTGAGTTCTTTATTAAATCGGTTAAGTCCTTTAGCTCGATTGGATCCATCTGAATTATAAGTTTTTGCAAATTAAAACTAAGCTTATTTTTGTAGTCAGTCTTTTTCCGATAACAAATTAAACTTGGTTGTGGTACTGGGTATAGAAATATGCTTTAGGGAGAATTGTATTGGCATGTGGTCAGACCATATCTCTTCCTATACACTAAATCGTTCCAAGCACGTCAGTAGTTCTTGCGATACAGTAGAAATATCATTCAATGTGTTACGCACATTATTCATGAATGGATTCCTTCTTCGTCACCTTTGGTTCTTCTATTTAAAATAATTAAGCCATTATCTTCGCAGAACCACAGGAACTCTTTTCCTCTTGAATTAATAATGAAAAACTGATTTATGCACTTTTTTAATATCTTGTTGCAGTTCACCTAACCTAATGTTTACATCGCCGATTACTATTGGATTTATAATTCTGTTGTCTCTACAAAATGAGAACTTTTTTAGGCATTTTCTATGCAAGGACACCATTTAGGTATTTAATACCTAACTTCTTAGCACATATGTAAGTCTTTTTAAAGTAATATGAATATAGTTTATACGTACTCATGGCATGCGTAGCAATCTTTCAATGCAATCGCTTAGTGGAAAGAGTTTATAGAAATCTAAATTGTTGCTATGATAATGGGTGAAATGAGATCGAACAAATAAATATGTAAGTCTTAAGTTGTGCTTTAAGACCACGAAAAAAGACTTGAAAAATTGTATACGAATATAAATAAAAGTTTATTAAATCACAATTTTCTAAAAACAATTTTTCCCTAAAAAAAAAGTTTTTTTTTTCTTTTTTAATTATAACAGAAATCCCCAAAAAAATAATTAATTAAAGTTTACTTAACACTTCCCTTTTGGGTCCAAATTTGTCAATAAACCTATTGATTGGATCGATTATATCCGCAGGATTATTTAAATGCAAATGATGCGTTCCTTCAGCTTCAACATATTCAAAATTACTCTTTTGGAGTAGAACATTTAGCACCTCATCGTAATACTGTTTATCTTCAAAATAGCTTGAGCTTAAAGCTTTAATAAACATGTGTGGCGCAGTTATCCTCTTGGCCATAGCAACTGTGACATCTTGTGGTGCAGCTGCATAATTATAGAACCTCACCCTTCGATCTCGAGAAAAGAAATACTTTTCGGGGTTCTTTTCTGATTTCTGGATATTACGTGCTAATAAGTACTTGCAATTATTTTTCTGCACTGATTGAATAGAGCCATGGAATAGCCTTTCAATCAATTCCTCGTAAGTGTAGCTAGGTGGTTCGATTTTACTGCGATTGCGTTGATCTTCTTTTATGGACTCCTCTAATCGACTTGCTAATGTATTTATTGTCTTTTCTATCGATCGCTGATGAGGTTTTAAGGCGTCGATCGATATTATCATCTCAGTTTTATCGGGAAAGATTGCTGCGAAGAGGAAAGCAATTATACCCGACATGGAGTGGCCGATCAGGGATACCTTATCCCAATTGTATTGATTCATAATCATTCGAATAACAACTAAATTATCCATCATATTATAACAGCATCCATCCGGAAGGCGTGACGATAATCCATGGCCTGGCAAGTCAATCGATAGGAAAGCTACATGCGGACTGAGAAGAGGTGCTAAAGTATCGAAAGTTCCAGCATTGTCCAGCCATCCGTGAAGACCCAGAATAGGGCGAACATTCTGTGGACCATACCATTTGCCAGATATGTGTCCCCACGGAAGTGGAATTGTGACCTCTACAAACTAAAAAGGTTTTTATCTTTAATAAAAATTGCTCAGTAAAAACTATTATTTTAAATTATCCAATGACTCACATCTCTAGTGGGCTTTTCACTTGTTAGTTCGCTGGCATCTTTAAACCCCTTGGATTTTCCGGTTTCTAAGCTCTCCGTCATAGTTTAATAGACCTTTGATGGAAGTTCAAACTATTAAATATGTAAAGAAAAAACATTACACATTACTTTGTTGATAACGCTTTTGTTATCTTATAAGTATAATAAAAAAAGTTTTGCACGTAGAGATAGGTGATATGAATTTTTAAACAATTAATTAGTTTGAGGATGCATTGGAAACCCGTTTTCCTACATTGTATTTTAAATGTTAGAAGAGTCAAACTGTGTTAAGATCAAGATAATTGTTTATTATAAACTAAAAAGCTTTGTTGTATGATCATGAATTACTTTTTTTTTCTTTTTATATTCACTTTTATGAATATAAATATAACAATCACTATAAGTGTAAACAAAAATTTATAGTTTTGTTCTTTTGTACTTAATAACCTTGTAGGCCCTTAATTTATTGTCACAAAGCAAACACAAATTGTAATTAATTAAAACCACACTATAACGAGGTGATTTTTCTAGAATAATATTAATGAATAAATAGTTTATATTTTTGACTATGACAACGGAATGAATTCCCTAGGTTTGGGGTTGGATTTGGGTGAGGAAAATGGTTTTGTTTTTATTTTTATTTCAAAATTTAAACAAAAAAGTGGATGACAGCTGACAGATTCGATATAAAATTTTTATAGGCATGTTCATTTGTCGGGTGAATATAGAACTTGTTTTCATTTTGATTTGAGAGCACAGATGTCGCACTAGAAATAAGAGGAACAATTCAAATTTATTTTGTGAAGTTCATTGGAATAAATAGATCACTGGTTTGTTCTTAGCTATTAATATCAAAATTGAATATAAAATATTTGTATAGCTTTAAATCACAATCGCAAAACTTGCTAAGGAATTTAAATGCAAATTATTGTGATATATAATACAGTGGAACTTCCATAAGCCAAACTCTTAAAATGAATGAAAAAAAAATTCGAGTTATAGAAACTTCGATTTAAAGAAATGAGACAAAAGTTTTTTCGTTTTGTGAAATTTCAGCATTTTTTTTGTTTTTCTCTGTTTCCATATTTTATGGCTACGATTTTCTTTTTGACACCACTCTCTAGATGCTTTGATCTTCTTGCTGACATTTTAAATTCGTAAATTGCTGGTTTTCCAACTAAAAAAATAAACAAAACTGGGAACTTTTGCGCTTAACAACTACTTAACCTGTTCAAAACCGAAGTTCAAATGAAAGACATACAAACTCTGAATAGCCATCCCTCTTCTTCAAACAAAACTACAGAAATTAATCACAGTAAACTCAAGTATCTTTCAAAAAAGTGAAACAAAAGGGGGTTTCCGAAATAACAGCAAGGAATTTAGAATGTATCTACCTACTACCTATTTCAAAAAAGAGGTTAAATAAAATGGGATCTGACCAATAGAAGAAAAAGTTCCAGTTAAAGAAATAAAGAGACAATTTGGCATCAAACAGAATCTAAAAAATTCGATTTATAGAGAAATTATGGATGGCAAAATTCATGAAAGTACGTTTGAAAAATCAAATGTTCAGTTATAGGGAATTTCGACTTAAGGATATTCGAGTTATGGAAGTTCGACTGTAAGACCATTGACATACAATGTATGGGCTGCTGGTCGATTCATATACCTACAGAAAAAGCCCTCTTAAAATTGATTCAGCTATGCTTCCCCTCTTGTAGGTTTGGTAGAAAAAATAATAACTAATTTTAAAACGGCCTCTTGTTTAATGTTTCTACGACTTGAAAAGATTTTTTTTTAAAGAAACTAGGACAATTATGATTATAAAGTTTAACAAAATAAACAAATTACAAAGATGTAGTTCCAAAAGTTTCTTCATATAGTGGCGTAAAGAAATTGCTGGCATTACAGTGAAGGTGGCTACTGTACTCTGTTCGAGAATATTCAGATCAGACCTTCTGAGTTGTTTCCAAAGCATCGGCACTTTAGTATATAAAATTTATAGTATTATCATAGAGCTTTCAAGGTGGGGTTGTACGATTTATATACAAAAATTAAGTAAACCAAAACTGCACTTGATAATGTCACCGTGGCCACTATGTTCTGCCTCCATAAAAACTCACGATAATCACGGTTTTATGCACAAAAGTAGTAATTGATATACTCTCACTACACAATGACATTAAACAAATGAGGAAGTCACTGAAATTCCTTAAAGAATTTGTCGTAAACAGTTGTACAGCCAAAAAGACCGTTGCATCCTACTACTGACATTTTTTTGTTTTTGTTATCTACATCTAAACAGTTATACCGTATTATCATCTTCAAATGTTAGCGATGAGATTATTTAGTGGATTATATTAAAGAGCATTTTGAATTTGAGAACAAAACCCTATTAGAGATCAGAGTGAGAAGCAAACGTCCTATCTCCCCTGTATAGATTATTTTTGTTGAAAAAGGTCCTTTTCTAATTTTACCAACAAAAAGATGAAAAGAACTAGGAATCAGCGAACAACATTGATTCATTGTATATTGAAGAGCCATTCTTGATGAATCAAAAAATATAATTTTGGATCCTTTGTAACTAAAGCTTTTATTCTATTTCAAAAAAAAATAATTCGATTTACGATATGTTAAGAGCTAGCTACTTAGTTATCAGTTATAAAATAATAATGAATAAAATAAATTGGGTGGCGCAACAGTCCGTTGAGAACTAGGGCCTAGTGGCTTGCAACTCTCAACCATTCCTGTGTACGAGTACTAATATCAGGGATGGCGGGGACCTACAGTTTTAAGCCGAACCCGAACTGCTAATTTGCGAAAGCACTTTTCATGACAAGAATTACTCTTGGAGAATTTGTCAATTCCTCGCAAGAGGCAGCACCCGTGAAAAAAAGCAAGACCTTTGGCATGACAGTCCAACTCACTTTTTTATTTTAATTCATTTTTATTCATTATTTCTTTAAACTATCTTAAAGCTAGACAAAAATTCATAAAACTAGCCTAATTATCCATAACTTACAACTAACTTACTTACCCCATGCACCATACGGACACTCCAAGTTAAAATATAACAATTAATACTAATGCCAAGATCTATTTAACTTCAATTCCATTTTTGTTTGTATTTATTAAAAACAAAAAAAATAATATCAATATCCTTTTTTATTTTTTACTTAAAAACTACTTTAAATTTAATTCCCTAAAATAAAACTCAAAACTAACTTAAACTACCTATTCTACTTATAAACTACTTAAAACTAAAACAACCACAGGAGCAAATCTAACTATCTAACATTTTTTGTTTTTCATATTTTGTCCTTTTTTTCTTATCAATTTTTTTTTTATTATATTTTTTTATATTTTTTTTTGTTTTTGCCACCATACGAATTCTACTTAAAAATAAACCCTAAAACTATAAAACAAGTATGTAAGCCGGCCAAGGCTCAAACCCCATCCCGACTACCCACTATCAAGTGCCGATTTAAGCCACCAAAACTGGTTCTCCTGCTTCATCCTATCAGTTCGGTCCCGTTTGGACACAGCCCTACTGAACCGAAGGAGCTCTGCTCCGCCTTGTTCCATGACGTCCCGATTGTACAGGAGTCGCCTATCCACAGTTCGTCGTCTGGCGTGGTAGATTAGCGGAACTTCTGTCGTGTATCAGACCGCATCTATATAAAAAGAGGAATGCCTCTGGTGGAATGAAATCGAAATACTCATCGTTCGGTTAGAACGGCCTGTGACCTCCAACGAATTTTATCACGAAATTGTCAATTCTGTTGATTCGAGCCCCCTTGTATAGGACCTCTTGGGAATAGTAATGCACGTAAGAAGATTTGTCTGTTCGATATAAGCCGGTACAGCGTCGTAAACACTGCCGCTCGAACACCCGAGACTTCTGCATCTGGGAAGGGGCAACGTTGAACCACACAGGACAACCATAAACGATCATCGGTCGTATGAGGGCCATGTAGCAAATTAGCTGCTGTAAAACAGCCGTTTCGTCAGAGAGAAGGCTCCTCTGGTCCTTGTCAGAGCAGCATTTATGTGTCTTTCAAAATATAAATCCAGTTCAACGCACTAACCAGCATGCCACGAGTACTACAGACATCAGTTATAGTTTTCATTTAAAATCGTTACTAAATTTGGTTCATGGCATATTTAAAGCATAAAGAAAGGATGATTAATTAAGCATTGAAGTCGTTTTTCAAACACTACAAGGTTTAATTGTCAATTAAAATATCAAAAAGTATTACAAAGGAAATACATGAAAGCTTTAAGAGAAATTCAATACGCGGTTTGATTTTTATTAATATTTATTATATTATTTATTTTTCATAAAAAAAAATATAAAATTGGACCGAGTGCTGGGAGTTGCATTCCAATTTCGTTCACCTTAATTTCAACAGGTGAACATAATAATTTCATATTTTGTTTTTGGTAATATTGATGTTTTTGAAATTAGTATTAGTTTGTATTTAACTCTATTATTCTTTACTACAATTTTTATATTTACTTAAATTATTTATTTATCACAGTATAAATTGAGATCATACGGCTTAAAGATCTCTTTCGTCTTAGCATTGATCTTTTCTACGTACTTAAGTGGTAATACATTCTTATATCCCCCAACTTGCCCTTTTCTCATAAATTTAAATGAAGTTTTTTCATCATATTCTAATTGATTGAAAGTATATAGAGCTTTGACATGAGCCTGATTGTTACAAGTTGCATTTTCTATGAAAATAAAATTTTACAAAAAATTTTCACTTAAAGTATCAATAATTTTACCTTTCATATTATCGAACGATAAATGTTCCATAAGTTGGCTTAGTTCTTCTTCGGTGTAATCTTTTTTGAGGAATTTTGATGTTTTTTTTAAGATCGTTCTCAAATCTTTTTTCATATCTTCGAAAGTAATAAAAAGAATATTTGATTGCTCTCGAATAAGCCAAAATTCAAGAACATGATTCCAAAATGAACAATATATCATATTATCAGTTAAAAATTGTTCAGCAAATTCTTCAATGCTTCCTTTATATTGTGTAGCACCATTGAAATGATAAAAAAAGGAAACCAATGTATCTTTAGGATCCCGAGATGTATAGATTATCTAAATTAAATAAATTGTATTAATGACAATAATAAAGATGTGAATATACTCTATTTAAAATGTTCGACTAGATTAGAGTTTAAAAAAACATCAACTTATCTTCTTTTTCTTTGCTTAGACATGATGATAACTACTCACTTTGCACTTTTTTCTCCAAATATCTCTGGGAAGTAATCCAATTGGCAAATGAGTCTTTATGACTCTAGGAGACTTTTGATTGCTTAGTAATTCAAAGCTTTCGCAAGTATCTGTCGGTACTAATCCTTCCATTCTAAAAATCATTCATAATAGGTAAAGTATCTTTAAAAAAATGTATTTTGTTTGTATAACTTACTCAAAAAATATGCTTCGTTCAGCTATATCAACTGAATTTGATTCTTTAAAATTCAAGTCATGAGCCAACATCCATGTCATTTCCTGTGTCCAAGTAGTTCCACATTTTGGATATGTAACTACCCAGATATCATCTTGTCGAACTTCAAAATTAGCAAAAGCTTCTGCTTTGTTTTTATACTCAATTGGCATACAAGTTGCTTTAAAAGTCCACGACTCGGGAAGTTCCACCGGAATATTATCTAAAGGAAGAACATTAACAAGTCCTGATCCTCCTTTGTTTTTAAAATTAAGTGCGGTTGAATTTTTAATTTCTTCAACTTGAAACATTTTCTCTTATTTATTCAGATTATAACAACTTCAAGTGTATAATGTTAAAAAATTAAATGAAGTAAGTTCTTAAAATGCTAGATGTTTTTATATACATTTTTTTGATTTAAGTAAATAAACAAGAATAAAGTAAATATTTTTCATATAAAAAGATAAATTAAAACAAAATAAGAAAATCATAAATTAAAAACAAACTCTTGCTATGTTGTTTTAAAAATTCAGAGCTGTCAACCAATCTTTTGTGGGCCACTACAATTGAGTGGTAGTTAAAAGAAATGAAATTGTAATACAAAAAAAAATCAGTTTTCTATTCGTGGAAAATGGAAAACGATTTTAAGTGAGACTTTTTGTAAGTACAGATGTTAAATTTGTTTTTGTTTGTTGCATTTCCGAAGATGAAATGAGCTTGAAGTATCAGCTAGTTCGTCTACAGCTGTCTCAATATTAAAGAAGAATTATCACAGCCCCCATTAATTAAAGTGATTTTATATAAAAAATAAATAAATTTATTCTGCACGAATGGAACTTGACTAAGATTAGATTAAAACATACATTGTTTAACAATAGAAAACTTCAAATAAAGTATGTACATATGTTTTTTTTTTTGAGATATCTATGAAATTTCAAGTTCTGAACTTTTTATATTACGAACCTTGCTTTGATTTCAACTCAATAATTGTATGAGTTTTTCACGTTGCATGCTTAAAAATGGCCCGTAGCCTAATTCGTACAGCTCTGGTTAGCAATATCGGACTTGTTTTATGTTAAAGCTGGTGGAAAAGTACAAGCCCATCCAAGAGGAATAACAATGAATTTCGTGGAATGGAAAATATTATTTATTGTTATTTTTAGGCATTTTAAAAATGATGCAGTCTATAATACATCTCATTAATGCTCATTACATAATAATTGTTTAAATTATATCGAGATAAAGACTATACATTTTGACCCTACCTCCATCATACAAAAATTATTAACTGCTTCAGAACTAAATGCTGTGGATATTTAAAACAATTTTATTTGTTATTTACATACGTTATTTGAATAACTACGAGTGTTCGAGTTATAAACTTGAATATGCTATCAATTTAATCACTAAATCGCTTCCTAATTGTCTCAAATTTGAGAATAAAAGGGTTTCAATTAGAGTTGTAACTGGCGCCTATGATGTAACGTTGGTTTACTTTTTATATAAAATGTATGTTTATTGCTTTTGCACAGAACTTCTTAAACAGAAGTTTTATAAATATTTATAAAGTGTGGGAAGATATTTAAAGAAGATCCAAATGTAAATATTTTTAACCAGCTTGTATGTACGTATGTATGTACATAATGTGTGTCTTGTCTATGCTATTTATATTTTTAAAATTAATCTTTTGTTATTGTTTAATTAAAAATATATGTAGGTGTCTATTTACGTCAGATGATTTCTTAAAAATTATCTAAATGAATCCTTCTTCTTTTATAGATGTTAATCTGTTCTTGACTGAACAAGCTATTGAAATACTAACATACTCTAATGCCGGTGATCAACATCTTATTTATTTTTAAACGTTATTCATATGTTTGTTATGTATACGAGTATAAACATCGGTTTTTGTGCGCGATAGTGCTTTAATGGGACCACTGTCTGTTTGCAGTCGTACTGTGGCAAGAGTCCTAAAAGACCTCAAAATACATACATCCACTGGTCCAGATGTCATCCCAGCTTTTATCTAAAGAGGTGTTCTTCAAAGCTGGAAAAACCACTGCGTAAGCTTTTTATATTTCCTACTTCTCAGGTCTGGTTCCAAATGTATGGAAAACAGCATTTGTCCAGCCCATTATCAGAAAAGGCGGATCCTCCTCACCCTATTTTTATTAACTAATTGCAATTTAGTCCTTTCTTTCCAAGGTCATGTAAGCCCTAATTATCTCTCAAAAAATATCTCGATGATCGAAAGCTCATCTTAATAACTTGCAGTACGGCTTTCGTAGCAATAGGTTCACTGAGGAGCTCTTAACATCGTTTTGGAGAAAGTAAACATTTTACAGTTGACATTTGCATTTGATATTGGATCAGGAGTGCCTTCGGTTTTCAGGAATCCCTCCTCCATTGGATTAGTAATTACCTCTTGGATCATTCAATACAAGTAATTTTGGATGGGTTCAAGTCTGAAAACCACATAATAAATGCTGGTGTGCCCAACGGCTCTCCAACACTCTTTCCTCTTTTTAATTGATGATATTCCGTCTTCAACTTCTTATCCAATACATTATTTTGCTGACGATAGTATTCTAAGCTTTTCACATCAGTATTTTTAGAATGTGGAACTGAAAAATATGATAAGCTACTTAAATTCCGACTAAAACAGAATTGTAAAATGGGGAATAAGAAAACCGGGTGAAAATTTAATGCATCGAAAACCCAATGATGTCTTGTATCTATAAAGCCAGACATACCCTCTTGTCATTATCTATGGATGCCACTTGCGTCTATGAGACAGAAAATCTCGAAGTTTTCGGTATGTGTATCACCAACTACCTCTTGTGGAGGAACGATCACATAGGCGATATCGCTTAAATAGTATTCTAAGCTTTTCACATCAGTATTTTTAGAATGTGGAACTGAAAAATATGATAAGCTACTTAAATTCCGACTAAAACAGAATTGTAAAATGGGGAATAAGAAAACCGGGTGAAAATTTAATGCATCGAAAACCCAATGATGTCTTGTATCTATAAAGCCAGACATACCCTCTTGTCATTATCTATGGATGCCACTTGCGTCTATGAGACAGAAAATCTCGAAGTTTTCGGTATGTGTATCACCAACTACCTCTTGTGGAGGAACGATCACATAGGCGATATCGCTTAAAGCCTCACAAGATGTTGGATTTCTCTAAAAAGACGCAAGAAGTTTTTTCCCCCTCTGATCCGGATTATATCTTATCAAAACTTTTATTCGTCCAAGACCTCTTCTTCTACAACTAAATAAAAGCATTTAAATTGACTGGTTCATTTACATCGCTTGAATATCGTCGTAAAGTTTTTTGGGTCACCCTTTTATGACGTTATTTTAACGGTGTATTCTCTAGAGAAAAAGCCAGATGCATTCCTCCTCTATAAAACACTTCAACAGTAATATTCACGCTTTAGTGATGCTCATAAGTATAACCTTCGGTCATATTATCAAGTACAGAGATTCGTTTTTTAGCTGTACTACGCGAATATTAGATAGGTCTCGAATTAGCCAGAATTCAAGAACATGGTTCCAATATGAACAATATTTTAAATTGTCTGTTAAAAAAAACATTTCACAAATTCTTCGATACTCATATTACTAGGTGAAATATCGTTAAACTGATGATAATATAAAACAATCATGTCCTTAGGATATCTTGTGACATACATTATCTATAAATGTTTTTGTAAAATATACTTTTTGAGAAATGATAGCATATCTTGTACTTACTTTACATTTTTTTCGCCAAATGTCTCTAGGGAGTAAACCAATTGATAAATGCGTTTTATGACCCTCGCGGACTTTTGATTGCTTATGATTTCCAATTGTTTCCAGTTGCTGGTGGGAAGTATTCCTTCGATTCTGAAATATTATTGTATATAAAGAAAAACTTGAAATCAAATCAAAAACCATTTTCTTATCGACTTACTCAAAAAATATGATCCTTACCACTAAATCCACTGAATTTAATATATAAAAGTTTAAATCATTTACCAACATCCAAATCATTTGTTTATTCCATACTTTGAAAATGTTACAATCCAGATATCATCTGTACGAACTTCGAAGTTAGCAAAAGTCTCTGTCCGAATTTTATATTCAAATGGCATAGAAATTGGCTGAAAATTCCACGATTTGGGCATGTCAAGTGGAATATTGTCTAAAGGAAGAATACTAATAAGACTAAATCCTCTTTTCTTTTTTTATTTAGCAGCAATTGTGTTTTGAAGTTCTTCAAAGTGAAACATTTTCTTCTTATTACAAACAAAAGTTATTAAAAAATGATAGCCTTTTTGAGCATAGTTTTATAATATTAAAAAAAATTAAACTTCGTCGGTACTTATCTTTATATTTGATCAAACAAGCTTTTGTTCTCTTCCTATATAATTTAAGACGATAAATTAAATGCATATCAAACTTTCGTGTCCGTATGGATTTTTATTTGATTCTTATCTCTTTGCCTTTTGCGATTATTATAAGTAAACAAGAAAGCACATACATATGCACAATGGCTTCAGTTTGGCAAACATCATAATTTTATATCTACTACCAAGGCCACTTTGTGCCTTTTTGTTAAGCTTAAAAATGAATTTGTCATTTTAGTTTGTTTGTTTGTTTTTCTAGTTAAATTGAACTTTTTGTTTAAACCTATTTTAAAATTGATTCATGTATGTTATACAAAATGTTTATTATGCATCTTATAGAAAAGATAAAAATTTTGGGCGAAATAAATGCATAAATATCCACAAACACGAACATATGTTTCCGCAATAATAACTTATACAATTATTTATGTACATTTATACATAGAAGTCGAAGAAAATGGTTTTTCAATAAGAGGTTTCATTTTGATACCTACAATGAGGGTTTCGGTTGCAGCACGATATTCTATTCATAAAATTTTCCACGACCAATTTTCATTGCTGTACGTTTTCAATAACTTGATGAATTTCACTTTCAAGCTCTTGAATCGATTGTGAAGCATTGGCATAAACTTTGTTTTCCAAAGAAAAATGCCTAGATCACACTCTTCGAAAAATTACAACGTCAGAAAAATTATCTTGCAAAATTGCCACCGAATAGTTACAATACTTTTTTTGGTTTCATTTAGAATTTTAGCAATTTAAATGCGTCATTAAAGCGTGTACTGTATCATTTTTGTAGATATTTAAAAGATAAACAACCAAAAAAGAATCAAAACTTATTATTTAAATACATATTTATTAAATTTAGTAATTTTAGTGACTTATTGAAAACTTCATTATTTTATCACCGCTTTTAATCATGTGTAAAGATTGAGACCGTATGGTTCAAACATTTCCTTTGTCTTTGCATTGATCCTTACGATGCAATAAGGTGTTAATTCCTTTTTATGTTCCCCAATCAGTCCTTTCCTCATGAATTTAAATGCAGTTTTTTCATCATATTCCAATTTGTATGCAGAATATATCATTTTTACAAGACTTTCATTATTACATGTGGGAGTTGCTATTTAAAAAAAAATTAGTTAAAAAACTTAGATTTCAGTTACATTGTAGCTCAAAATTATATTCGATTAAGAACGAAGTTAGAAGAATTTTAATTGGATAGAAAATATTATTAAAATAAACTCAGTTTTTAATGTGTTTGAGATGTAAAGTTAACACCTTGAGTTATATGAGCCATTTCGTTACTAATCGTCTGTGGAACTAGTAAGGAATAGCTGCAAGCAAGTTAGCAAATTGTCCTACTGAGTGCGGAAACAAACATAGGAATGGAGAGTTACATTAACGTTTGTAAAAAATAACAGACGTCAAAACTCAAAGCTATATCAGATCATCTTTAAGTGTCCCTGCTAAAAATTTTCCAAGCAACGTAATAAATTTAATTTTCCCAAAAATGTTATTACCTTTCATGTTTTTGAACGATAAGTGTTCCATCAGCAGGCTTATCTGTTTTGCATTGTAATCCTTCTCGAGAAATGTTGATGTCTTTCCAATGATTCCCTCCAAATCCCTCTTCATATCTTCATAGGTAAAGAAGAGAACATTGAATTTATTTCGAATTAGCCAAAATTCAAGCACATGGTTCCAAAATGAAGAATATATCATGTTATCCGTTAAAATGCATTCTACAAATTCTTCGATACTCATATTACATGAAACAATATTATTCATTTGATGGTAGTATGACACAATCATGTCTTTAGGATCCCTTGTGACATACATTATCTTGAAGTGGGAATACTGTTTATATTGTTTGTTTTAGGATTCATCTAATCTACTCACCTTGCATTTTTTTAGCCAAATATCTCTAGGAAGCAAACCAATTGGTAAATGAGTCTTAATGACTCTTGGAGACTTTTGTTTATTTAATAATTCTAAGACTTCACACTTATCTGTTGGGGCTATTCCTTCGACCCTGGAACAAAAATAAACGTTAATCGCAAAAGCTCTTGAATATAAAGAAATACCCTTTTATTACTTACTCAAAAAATATGCTCCGTTCAGTTAAATCAACTGAATTCGCTTCATCAAAATTCATATCATTAACCAACATCCAAGTCATTTCCTGCGCCCAAGTAGTTCCACATTTCGGATATGTTACAATCCAGATATCATCTTCCCGAACTTTGAAGTTAGCAAAAGCCTCTGCTTGGGTTTGGTACTGAAGTGGCATACAAGTTGGTTTAAAAGTCCATGATTTCAGTGTTTCAATAGGAATACAGTCTAATGGAAAAACATTAAAAAGGCGTATTCCTTTCTTCCTCTTAAAATTATCGGCAACTGCGTTTTGAAGTTCTTCAAACCGAAACATTTTTCCAATTAATAGAAAATAAGACTAAAGTCATATTTTTATAATCTAGAAACCGAAGAAATTATTTTGGCATTTAATTGCTACTCAAACATACATTAACTCTTTTCCCGTATAATTTAAAAAGGTAAATAGCATGTTTATCAAACTTTGAAGTCCATATAGATTTCTATATTTAATTATTCAGTGTTGGATTGGTTGTGCAGCAGGATTTAAAAAATTCTTTGGGCCCTTGCATTGGTAGCTCCTAACTCAAGAGCATATCAAATATGGTGAACAATAAATAAACGTATTAAAACTAAAAATGGGGAAAGAATCTCCAATTTCAATATGGGATTGATTGCCCTTCACAAAAAGTTAATAATAATTTGAGAAAAACAAAACGCCTTTGCGGTTTCATTTGTGTGGGCTTCATAATTTTATTATATCGTGTTTTTTCTATTATAAAATGGTTCTAAATTACTTTAAATTAATAAAATTCAAAATTTGAAGTTGCGGTCTCACAATTTAAAAATATTAGACCAAATCCAGGCAAGACTTTGTGATTTACGTTTCGAAAATATGAACCAAATTTGTATTGTTCTTTAAGAATACCTAATAAAGTTAAGTTTATTAGATTAATTGTATTTTATTGAAACGTAATACATACATGCAAAGTTTTTTTTCTATTATAAAATGGTTCTAAATTACTTTAAATTAATTAAATTCAAAATTTGAAGTTGCGGTCTCACAATTTAAAAATATTAGACCAAATCCAGGCAAGACTTTTTGATTTACGTTTCGAAAATATGAACCAAATTTGTATTGTTCTTTAAGAATACCTAATAAAGTTAAGTTTATTAGATTAATTGTATTTTATTGAAACGTAATACATACATGCAAAGTTTTATTAAAAATTGATAGATAAAAGATAAGATGAATGTTTGGCTATTGCAGGCCCGGATTTAGAGGTCCAGAGGCCACGGGGCAATAAAGAAGCGGAGGCCCCCTCGCTCCAATTTTTTTTTTTTTTAAAGTAAACCATTTTTTTCACTCAAGTTTATCAATAAATAATTTATTGTGAAACCAAGTAGATTCCTTTAGTATTGAACAAACACATATAAATATAAAGGGAAAAAAGAATTATCTAAAATTAAATTTTAGGGTTAACGAACGGAACCTTTCGAGCTTTTTTCGCCGAAAAATTGTTGATAATTTCTTTGACATCCAGTTGTCGGAGTAAATAGCTTTCGACGGTTATGTCCCATCGTAGTTCGAAGCCTATTTTTTAACAATTTTCATTTTTGAAAATGAGCGCTCTCCAGTGCAATTTGTTACTATCTAAACCAAATACATTCTCAATGCAATTTGGGAATGTTAATCTGAAATATTTAGTTTCGAGAATTTGGTAGTAAAATAGTTAAGGCGATTAATCTGTTCCATAGTCCTTTTCCTTTTAGTATGAGTCAATCAAAGACACAAATTGAACCAACTCATTACAAAGACTAGGCTCTAAATCATGTGGAGACACTTTCGCCAATACCTCTGCGTACAGCTTCATAGGCATGCAATCTTTCAGTAAGAGAAAGGGATAGCTGGTCATTCACTGGGATGAAGGCGGATACTTTGCATTTTTCCTTGGGTGACAGATTTACGTCTTGTGTTTCCCGTAAACGAGCGGATTCAACTTCACATTTCTCCTTTTGGTGCGGGTGCGTTATTGTACATATTCATTAGTATGGGATATTTTTTTGGCTGCTTCCTCGTATTTATAATCATTTCGTTTGAATTCCACGAATGATTTTAATGATTCTAGTGCACGCATTGCCGATTCAAGAATCATTTTCGGGTCTTGCAACTTCTTTTTTGTAGCGTTGAATAGCTCCAAGATTTCGTTCCAAAATGTTGCAAACAAAGCGGTTTCGACACCACTCATCTTCTGTAGAAGGTGCGTTGCTTCATTCCTCACTATGTCTTTTTGCTCTTTATTGGAAAATAAGCTGGTTAGAGCTTCTTCGATTTCCAAATAGCCATTGACTTAAGCTTTCGTAGCTTCAGCTCGACTAGACCAAGACTGTCACTGAGCTTTTTCAAGACTAAAAACTGGCCACTTTTCGTCTCCGATAATTTCTCAATCAGGATCCGGTGCCTCTCTGTACTAGCTGTAAAAAACGTGAACAAATTCTGCACGAAGTCAAAGAATTGAACAGCCGATGGTCAAATTACCAAAGTCAATAATAATTGATTTTTTCAAGAATTGAAGAACACCGATATACAGCAATTAATTTATATATATATACAAGAAAAAAAATTCGAGACACGGAATCGAAAACGAGGTTGCGGGCAAGTACCACCCCACTCAGCCATTAAGCGATGGGGATACTCCCTCAAGATGAGTAGTGAATTGGAAGTGCTTCTTATCAGGACCGTTTGAAATCTTGATATTTCACTGATTGCCTGATTGGAGTGAACAAATATAGATCAATGATTTCTCTTATTTAAGGTAAAGGTAAAAGAGCAACATAAAAAATACATATCAAAAGATGTGTACACGGGTTTTTAGTAGTTAGAATTTTAAACAAAAAATTTCCGAAGTCTCTATTGTGGGGGAAACCGGTTTGTGGAGGCCCCGGGGCTTACGCCCGGTCGGCTTCCCCTAAATCCGGCCCTGGGCTATTGTCTTTAGTTTTTTGCACAGAGATATAAAATATTTTCTCACTATTTTTTAAAAAAAAAAACAGCATCATAATCTCAAACGCTTATTCTACCTTTATTCCATGGGCTTAACTACGATATTAGAGTCAAACTATGGATTAAAAGAGTCAATAAGTAAAAACATAATGTTCCTGGACGTTGAGCTATAATACCTTGTTTGGTAGCTAGTTTCGGAAACTTGTTTTTATGTTGTCGTACAATTTGTAAGGGTTTTGTTAAAGGTCCTTGGAACCAAACACGCTTTAGAGTTGTTTACTGCCGATTGTCCAATAATTATTACAAATGATTTTAAAATTCGACATATCTGTTATTTGTGATATCCAAATTTACATTTGATCATTTCCTCATTTTTGTTATAATTTTGAATAGATATTTGTCACACTATTACTTATTTCAAACCACCTTCCAACCTACCAACAGTTTAAATAAATAAACGTCATTTAACAGACATTTTATTTATTTAGTTAAACCTAGAAATTAAACTAATGGATAAACAACTATGGAAGGTTAATTTAAATTTAGTTCCAGGGACACAATCAAAACAATTAAAAAGAAAATGGCTGGTATGCGACCCACACTGATAACTTCACATCCCGTATGCCGATATTTCTTGCTTAAAAGGTTTGTATGCTTCGTGTTTTGTTAAAAAAGTTGTCAGTTAAATTATTCTAAAAAAAAATAAATTACCAACAATAATTTACATTTGATAAAATATTTTGATTTAAAATTTTTGTAAACGAGATTTTTAGTCAAAAACCAACCATTACCAATTTTAGTAGATTTTGCTTACTATTTTCTTGTAGATTTTATTCTTTTATAAAAAACTGACTGCTGGATTTAAAGAAAAAAATTGACTAATTGAGAACAATATTTTCTATGAGATAAAATTAGTTTGAAGCCAATATTTTTAGTTTTTGAATAGTTTTTACCAGGTTTTTGTAAAAAAAAACTGTCAATTCGATTTTTCTCAAAATTTTACCAGGTTTAAAAACGTTATTCTTTTTTTTCAGTTTTTTTTATTTATAAAAAAAATTTAATTGGATTGTTTCCCAAGAATATATTTGTTTGCTATCATGTTATAATATATAATACACAATTTAATTCAAGTCACTAGAGTTATTGGTTCGTGAGATATTTTGGGTTAACTAACATTTTCACCTTTTTTTAAATTGCCTTTTCTTGCTCAATTTTTTTGAGAGCCCTTTCTGCATCTTTCTGCATTATTACCTACGAGTATACTCGTATAACTACATTTATTTGAAGTCGATATCTGCACTGGTTCTTTAGATATGGACGACGAAAAAAAACTTCCCGAACGTGCACACGCACTCAGAGACATCTACTTAAAAAATCTTTTATTTCAACACTAGCCGCCTTGAAACATCAAGAAATGTCAAAACTTTCAATTTGAAATCGGACCGAATACAATAACTTCCTATAGGAATTTAAAAAAATATTTATATGTCGTTTCTCATTCACTATTATTGCAATCCAAATTCACCAATGGAAAACTTTATCCGTCGTGAGCAAAAGTTTTTTCCTTTAAATAATATTAATTGCAATCACATTTTGAAACATTTTCTATTTTATTTAAAAACTTATGTATTTCATAGATCCCATTACCCACAGTATAAATCGAGCCCGTATGGCTCAAAACTTTCTTTGGTCTTTGCATTGATCCTTTCTATACAATCTTGTGACAATTCCTTTTTGTATTCTCCAACAAGTCCTTTTCTCATGAATTTGAATGCTTTTTTTTCATCATAATCAACTTTGTATGCAGCGTGCAGGACTCTTATGTGGTCTTGATTATTACATGTTGAACTAGCTGCAAAAAAGTATTATTTAAATTTTGTTGAAATCTGTGCAAAGTCTTGATATACCATACCTTTCATATTTTCAAACGACAAGTGTTTCATCAGCAGATTTATCTGCTCTTCAGTGTAATCTTTTTTGAGGAATTTCGATGTTTTTCCTATGATCGCCTTCAAGTCCTTTTTCATGTCTTCGTAGGTAAAGAATAGAATATTTGATTGCTCTCGAATCAACCAAAATTCAAGAACATGGTTCCAATATGAACAATACATCATGTTATCTGTTAAAATGCATTCTACGAATTCGTCGATAGTAGTATTACATGGTAGAATACCATTGAATTGATGATAGAATGACACAATCATATCTTTGGGATCTCTTGTGACATATATTATCTTTAAGTTGAAAATGTTTGTATATATTCAATTTATGATTTGATGAAAAATTATCTACATATACTACTCACTTTACACTTTTTTCGCCAAATATCTCTGGGAAGTAATCCAATTGGCAAATGAGATTTTATGACTCTTGGAGACTCTTGATTGTTTAGTAGTTCAATATTTTTCCAAGTGTCTATGGGAACTAATCCTTCCATTCTGAAAAGAGAAAATTATAAACAAATATAGTATCGTTAAAGGGTTTTAAAAAAGATTATGTATATTATTAATTTACTCAAAAAATATGCTTCTTTGTAATAAATCAATTGAATTTGATTTATCAAAATTCAAATCGTTCATTAACATCCATGTCATTTCTTGTGTCCAAGTAGTTCCACATTTTGGATATGTAATAATCCAAATATCATCTTCCCGAACTTCGAAGTTAGCATAATCCTCTGCTCGAATTTGGTAGTGAACTGGCATACAAGTTGGCTTAAATGTCCATGATTTTGGTATGGTAACTGGAATCTTGTCCAAAGGATAAAGATTAATAAGGCCGATTCCTTCTTTATTTTTTAAATTATCGGCTGCTGAATTGTGGAGTTCTTTAATTTGAAACATTTTCTTGTGAAATGACTGAGTTTCAGGAGGAAATAGATTGAAGAGTTAAATTAAGAATAATAGAGAGATGATTCGAACTTGTTTTTCTAGTGAACTTAATATTTTTATTTGTTGAATAGACAAAATGTGAACATCAATGGTATGGCACCGGTTTTAACAATTAATTTACGCAACAAAGAAATGAATTAATACAAATCTCAATTCGGTTAAGGTGGGCCATTTAAAAACGGTTAAACTTTTGAAACTAGCATACTGTTAAATGGAAAATTGGCATTCATCAAAAAAGATGTTTTATTCGTTTTTAAAGTGTATTATGTTAGTTGTTGAATTTTCGGTTTCACTTGTGTATACCAACCTGCCTGTGAAGAGGGTTTTGAAGAGGAATTGAAAGCTGTTTACCACATAAATTAATTTGAGCTAAAGTGAATTTATTTTTAATGTTATTGTTAGTATGAATGGTTCGTCATTTTAATGTTGCAAAGTAATTTTATACTATCGATTTATTAGTAAACAGAAATTCACATTATATCTGTTACACCCTAATATAAATAATAGTAGTTGTATTCTAAATAATGGAGTATTCGAACTAGTTTTTTTGCAAACTCATAATTAAACTGACCTATTGTATTTCCAAACATGTATTTATGCTTTTATTGTTTATTTAGTTTTGTAGTTTTAGCGTAAACTCATCCTTGATATGTTAATGCATGCGATTCGAAACTGAAATGAATGTTAAAAGTGAAATACAAAAATGAATTTTAAATTTATTAAATTCACAGTGTTGCCTTCGACATGTTTAAGAATTTTGCATGTACCTCAAATTTTTAAAATAATATTAAAATAAACAATAAATACACGTGTACAGTACATATGAACATACCCCTTTAATATATAACAGCGATCTAGGATATGATTTTTGAACAACATAGCTGCTGTGAATAGCTTCAATAAACGTTTAGTGTTGAAGTTCCATTTTCAAAAACTCTTAAATTTTGGTATTAAGAATTCAATTCTGGACGTCTTCCGCTCAATATCATGTTGGTGAAGCTTGTTAATAGTTATACTAGAAATCAAAATAGATCGCCAAAATTTCTTTTCTATATAACCGGACATGTGGCCACTTATAAGCTTTTTATTGCACTAAGCTTTGGTTAAATGAGGATAACCAATAAAAGACTTCGAATTATTCTACATCATGAAAACACAAATAAGTTGAGAAAACTGAGTTTTTTTTGCCCAATTTCAAAAATTTTCTATCCGAGTAGAAGCTACATATAAGGTTTTTCCAATAAGGGCGGGTAGATGTTGTGTGTAGATATCGTGGCTTTCGCTGTGTGGCACGTAGTGCCGGCCGTCCTACTGGTACCACATGTCATCTAGGTCCATATGGTTCAATTTGGCTCATAAGTAATTAGTTATCATCGTTATGTAGTGTCAAAAAAGTACGGACCAATTTCACCGACGGCAATAATCCACACCAAACGGTAGCTTTTTGAGGCTGCATTATCACCTGGTAGTCCTCGCGTGGGTTGGTGTCGTCCCATAAACGGCAATTTTGCTTGTTAGCAAAGTCATTCCTTCATAAATGCGAATCGTCACTAAAGACGATTTTTCGGCCAAAATTGGATCTTCTTTCAAACCATTCGAATCCCAGCCAGCGAACAAACGGCGTTGTTTATGGTCATGAACTTTGAGCTCCTGGGTCAGTTGGATCTTGTACGGTTGTAGGCCCAAGTACCAACTCAAAATTCGCCAAGTTGAAGTCGGCGAAAAGCTGAGTTTTTGTGCACAATGATGTAACTTGCCACAATGATTTGGCATAAGCAACTGAGTAATAAACAAAAGATTTGACAGATGACACCAAAACAAAATGGCCGCCAAAATCTACCCGTTCCATTTTAAAAACCCTGCATAATCAAGTTTTAGAGGGTTTTAAAGAAAAGTGGTGAAAATGATGCTAAATGTCGTAGACGTATGGAAAATGTTTTTATTGTCTTCAATGCTATTTTTTTTAATACTTGAGTTGTAAACTATTTCTTATCAGTTTTGTGTTTTTTTTTTAACGCGTTTTGTTAAAAAAGTTGTAAGGTGATTTTTTATAAAAAATTACAAAATTATTTTGCATATGATAGAATAGTTTGATTTCAAAATCTTTTTTTGTTAACGAGATTTTTATTCGAAAAACATTTTATACCAATTATAGTAGCATTTCTTGAAAGTTTTTATTTTTTTTGAAAATTTAGCACAGAATGATATCATTTTGAAGCCAATACTTTAATTTATTTACGAGATATCGAGAACCGAACATCAATGTTTACCATTAAAACAAAATAGATTGTCGGATTTGCATAAATGTTTTTCTGAATATCGAACACATTATCGTCGTCGTTCTATTAAAACTCCCCAAATCCATTTTTTGTGTTTTGAGATATTTGCATTACAAGTTTGAAATCAATATGCAAATTATAAAATTTTGGGAGTTTTAATTCTTTATAATTCAAAAATGGTCCATCGTTAAGCTTAGGTGGTTTTTAAAAATTTGATTTCATTTTTGCGGAAATGGACTTAGGGAGTTTTCATAGAATGACGACGGTATTTTCTATTAGAACAAATATCTTAAATTTTTGAAACTATATTTGGTTCGAATATCAATTTTTACCAACTCTCAATTCGACTTTTCTCAAAATTGTACTGAATGTTGAAAACAATATTTTGTATAAGATGAAATTAATTTTGAAAAAGATACTTAACCAACTTTTAGTATTGTTTTTTTAAGGTTATTATTTTCTAGATAAATTCATTTTTTGATCTAAAAAATATTCAAGGTCACAATCATTTTTTAAGGTTTTATTGATTTACAAAAAAACGTTAATTGAATTTTTTTCCAAAAATATACTAGCTTGGTATTAAGCCACAATATACAGTCCGTAACATTTGAATAGCCTCACACATAATTTATTTTCCAATTAGATTATTTTTGGAACTTCTTTGATGTCTATACATCGAAATGTGTATTTAAGGGTATGTCTCCCGCAGAAGCGAACTCAGAACTCATGTAAATGAATTTGAATGTATTAGTGAAAGATCGTTACTCTCTTCATTATCAAATTCAAAATTTGAATTTCCAATTACTCTATATTTGCCTCTTGATCTTTTTTGTCTCTCAGAGCGAGGGATATATTTTCGCACAAGCAGCAGATAAGGTAAGAGGTGGTTTTGTTTGTAGTCGCAAAAACGTATATTTTTTTTTGTCACATTTGAATAGCCACACCATATTTATTTTGGTCAAAATGAAAACAAATTAATTTTATTTTTAAGAAAACGGTTTTTATTTATTTTATGTAGTTAATAACATCATTTTAGTACTTTGTAAAGCCACCCTTATTTTGAATGACGTCAAAAACGCAATCTTTTAGGAAATCATGCAAAGATTTTAGGAGATATAAAGAAATGTTTTGCGCAGGCCTTTTAATGCCTTCAATAAGCTCCTCTTTATTTGCGTGCAGCTTAACTCATAAACTTAACGTGTTAACCACCCCAAACATTTCCAATTATGTTTCAATGTAGAGAGTAGGGTGGCCAGGATAATTGTTGAATATTTTGGTCTTGCAACCATGTTTTCATTACACCAGCAGTGTGGATAGGTGCGTTGTGCTGCTGGAAAATAATAGGAATTTGTCTAAAAGTATCCTGGAACGTAGGTAGTGCTGTTTCTTATATAGTCTTGCAGTATGCCGCCGTCATTTTACAGTTCAAAAAACATAAGTCAATTGTGCCATAAAATGATATTGCACCCCATACCATTACTCCTCCCTCTCGGGACGCATCATCTCCTATGTTTTCGATCTAAAAATAACTGTTCCTTTCTTAAATCATGGATGTAATAGTTATATCCGTCCGACCCATCCAAGTTGAATTTTTTCTCGTTTGAAAATATCACTTTTCGCCAATAGTTTGAATGGCTGCTTCCATCGGCATTCCATGCCATGTAAAGTCTTGCAAAATTGAGCCGCTGTGACTTACGCACATTGTTCAGTGGTGTTTTTTTTCTTTAGTTTTAGGCGCTTCAAGTGTCCAGCACCTTTATTGACTCTACTTATGGTCATTCAGCTAATTTCTAATCCAACTTCGTGTCTTATCTTACTCAGAGAGTAGGTAGAATTGGAAGCTAATCTTGTATTATTCCGCTTGGCTCGTCCCGAAAGTACTTTAGAATTACGTCCTTTGTATTTTTTTCCATAATATAGCGGATCTTTAAAATAATTGTTAATGACTTTTGGGCTTCGATTAAGTTTATTAGTTAAAGATTGATTAGTAACTCCTTGCTCACTATAGGCCTCTATGTTGGCTATTTCCGTTGCAGATAATGATTTTTTTCTGACCATTTAAACGATTTAAAAAAATTGAATAGAAACAGAAGAAATAGACTATTTTTAAATTCCCGATGGCTTTCCGATACCCACTCTGGCAAATTTTCAGTAAGTCAAATGAGGCTTTTCTTATGTTTAAAAAAAATCAGTTTATTGACTGCAAAAAATTAGCTCAAAAAAACCATTAACGTTAAGAGATTGGTTAAAAACTCTCTTAATCTCAAGAAAACTCTCTTATCTTAAAATCTAATATGTATTTCGTTATGTTCTGATCAAAAAAGCATCAAAAACAGTTAGCTGCAAAAAAAATCAAAAAGTGAGGCTATCCAAATGTTACGGACTGTTCTTATTATCTATATAACAAAATTTAAAAATGTGTTTCCACTTCTTAAAGTGTCAAATTTAAAAATACAGGGATTTTTTGTTTCTGCATATACTATTTCTTTATTCTGGTCTATATTTGTTTATAAATGGATTTACAATATTAGCTATTTTTTGTGGTTCGTTTAAATGGACATGATGCGTTCCCATGACATCATGTTTCTCAAATGCAGGATTTTGTTTCAGAATATTAAGAACTTCTTCATAGTCTTCTTTCATACCAAATTTTGGACCATTCTTAGCTTTAATAAACAAATGTGGACACTTAATTCGCTGTGCCATTTCTACAACAACATCATGCGGGAATACATAAAACATCATTGACTTTAATCGACCATCACGGCTAAAGTAAAACTTATTTGGCTCATCTTTCGAAGGTAAAGAATTTCGTTGCAAAATAAATTTACAGCATTCCTTTGAAATTGATTGTCCAGTTCCTTTGTGTAGTCTTTCAACCAACTCATCTAACTCATAACATGGAGGTTTTGTATCGCCGAGATTGATTTTCATTTGTTTGTTATGTCCTTCAAATTGCTCAGTTATTGCAGTGATTGTGTTTTCTTTATTCCTTAAAATTGGCTTCAGGACATCCAATGCCACAAACATGTCACATTTATCGGGAAACAAAGATGTAAATATGAATCCATTGATTGAGCTCATCGAATGACATATCATCGATATCTTGTCCCATTTGAATTTGTGCATCAGAAAAAATAGAGTCTTTATGTAATCCATGGAATGGTAGCTGCAACCAGCTGGGATCCATGATGATAATCCATGACCGGGTAAGTCAATGGCCAAGAAGCCGATGTTGTGTGGTAAGAGAGGTGCCAAGGTATCGTAAGTACCGGCATTGTCTTGCCAGCCATGGACGCCAACGATTGGTCGTTTATCCTTTGGACCATACCATTTTCCTGCGATGTGACCCCAAGGGACACTAATTTTTATTTCTTCAAACTATAGAAAAGAATAAGTAATAAGTGTAATACAACGCAATATTAATAGTGATTACAGCTATTTACACCAAAGATAAAACTTAGATTTGTTGGTTTATTTTTTTAAAAGTATGTTCCTGTCTATTGAGAAGGTATCCATGCCAAACTTATAGGATTCTCCATGGGTAAATTCAGATTTCCATTAAAAATTCATTTTTTTTCGTGGCGCATGGAACACGATTATAACTAGTTTTTTTTTGTCATTGTTTCATATAACTTTGTGTATGTTTTAACAGGTGCGGTATAGCTTTCAAATTTCCATCTTAAATTGTTCTTAATTGGTGCAAAGAGGGGTAAATCTGCTGAAAATAAGGACTTGCAGATTTGATTTTAAATGATAGATAAGAAAAATTGATTTATTTTACCCATGGAAAACTCAATTACATAATTGCTCTTTCAATAGATTTTAATAGTTTGTGTAATCAAACATACCTAGAACTAATCATGTCTTTAGATCTTAAACATCAAAATCCACCACAGTTCTCTGTGTAAATAGCTTATATTCTCTCACCGACATAAAGCTTTGAATTTTTGTTTATTTTTTTTCATTCTCAGTGTCAATGTCAATGAAGAGAATGAAGAACACAAACACAAACAACAATTTTATTCTGTCTGACTTTCCGGATACCTTCACATATTTTATAACTAGGTAAAAGTTGATAATTATAAAGTAATGTCAAACTTATCTTAGGTGTAAATAACGCAATAAATTAACTCACCTCTCTCGTTTTAAAATTAGTTGAAGTTGAATAACTTTTTATATTTTTACGAATAAACTGCTCTTGAACTTGAAGAGATCTCTTGAAAAATAGCGGAACACATGATGTGAGTCTCATTTCTGATAGGCAATAATGGCATGCGTTAAACACGCTAAGCTTATGAAAACTAAAACTTAAGGGAAACTTTATTTGGACTCTTCCTCAGAAATAGTAAATTTAAGCTTTTCGTTATTCATTTTGTGGTGACATAATTAAACTATTCTCTTTTATGGGTCATGTCCGTCCCGTCATGTCTCTCCAAAGATACCATAAAAACAAAATTTTAAATCTGAAATTTTGAAAGGAATTCCAATATTTGTGGTTAATTTCGATTAATTTTTTGATAAGTATCATTATGTAATTGTTAACTATGTAGAAGTTTATCGATTTCATAATAAAATTTGTATAGGTAGGTATATAAAACTGCAAAAGTTAATCAATTTAATATTTAAATTTCCATTAGTGATAGGTATATATTTTTTGATTAAATCTTTTACATCGCCCACCCCTCCCGTTATACCTACTTCTTCTTTTCAGTTTATGAGGTTGAACTTTTTTGAGGTGACTAATTTTTACTATTTACAACTTTATCACGCTTTATCACCGGTAGGCAAGATTTTATTCTTTGCAAACTTTCCCAATAGATTTTGGTGACCTTTATTCAAACCCGATTTCAAATTAATTTATCACGTCAGGTTTTTGAGTAATTACTTTTTAAAACAGGTATGTACCTATATAAGGCTTTTTAATGTTATCCTACTTTAAGAAGTACGAAGTACTAGTAGCTGGTTTTTAAAATGCACAATCTCTTTATTCAATATTCATTATAAATATTTCAATTATTTCATATAGGTAGGCAATATTTTAAAAATCTTTATAACATTTTAACTGTATTAAAAAAGTCTCAAAGAAGTGCTAAACCATTTATGATAAAACTGTTTTCAACAAATTAAGGCAAAAGGGTTTGAAAGTAAGTTTTGTTCTTGTTTCGAATCTGTTATCTACTCAATTCGAATTAAGAACGTTTTTAAGAAAATATAAAAATAATGTCGCAATGGATATTTTTAAACTTGAGAAAATAGTTAAAATTAAAAATTAGAAATAAAAACTCGTCATAACTTATGAGAAATTCCAGAAACTAAGTGAGGTACTAAAATGATTTAAACGGAATCATCAAATCTAGAATAGAATTATTTGTACTTTGCAAAGTACTTGTAGTTGGTTAAGAAATATTTTGAGTTTAAACTTAGCCTTAGAAAACCCCGTTTGTGGTTACTCTTAAGGTTTTTTAAAGGGACGTTTTTAAAAAAAACTGAAGAAAATTTTAAAGGCGAATAGAATTTAGGACATCTTAATCATTTAAAAAAGTATTGTTTTGTTTTTGAGACAGGAAAAAAACGTAATTTTGTTAACCATTTGTTGCCCATTTCTGGTTAAGATTATAGATAAAGAAAATTATAGTGTCAAATGAAAAGTGACGCTTATTTTGTAATATGAGTCGTCAAATTTTCAAAAACTGTCGTGTGCAAGCTGAGAAAGAGAAAAATTACATTTCGTTTTTTTTTCGCCGAAAAAACTATTTAAATCTTGAAAGATAGAAATTGATATATTTAAATTTGTATTATAGACTTTGGTCTTCACATTTAAACCCTTCTGTCCTACTGGTGTAAAAATAATTTTTACTGAAAAAAAGTTTTCTATTCCAGCGTTTATGCAAATGTTCATACAATACTTTACAGATTGAGGGTCCGGAAAACTCCCTCACCATGAATACTTTGTTTTGAGATGTTTTTATGGCATTTGAGTAATTATAAAAACCCAAGTGTGTATGTAGGATAATTAATCGAACTTTAAAGGGGATACTTATCTGGGTTTTACTGTCACATATCCCAATATCTCGTTTTGCTCCGTATTTGTTTCAAAAGGGGAAAATTCAATATTTCCAGTCAATTAGTCTTGTAATACCTGACGGGGGTTACTGAGCCAAGCAAGCAGCCAAATATTATAGCATTTGAGTGTATTCTCAAAACCGTTAGTTGTACTTCTCACTTTAGTGTAACAAAGTAATATTGTCTCATCTATCTACTCCAAGTAAGATTTTATATTATCAGTGATCGAACTATTGAAATTGAAATAAAACATCTTGTTTTTCTATTCTGGTCTATATTTATTTATAAATGGATTTAAAATGTCAGCGATTTTATGAGGCTCAGTTAAATGAAGATGATGAGTGCCATCAACAATATGTTCCTCAAAAGACGGATTCAATTTTAATGCATTCATTATTTCTTTTAGTTCTAACTCACTGTCATAGTGTTTGGCTTTATTATTTCTGATAAATAAGTGAGGGCATTTGATTCTTTTTGCCATAACCACAAGCTCATCATGGCTAAATACACTAAATATCATTGATTTCAATCGACCATCGCGACTTAAGATGTACTTTGATGGTGACGACGAAGAAGGTTTAATGTTGCGCTTCAAAATAAACTTACAACATTCCTTTGAAATTGATTTTCCAGTTGAATTATGCAATCTCTCAACTAACTCTTCGATCTCATAAGATGGTGGGACTGTCTTTTGCATCGATATTGCCATTTGTTTGTTAAGTTCTTCGAATTGTTTTATCGCAAAATTAACAGTGATTTCATTTTTACTCAAAATAGGCTGCACTATATCGAGAGCAACGAACATGTCACATTTGTCCGGAAAATAAGAATTGAATACGAATCCATTAACGGCACTCATCGAATGGCAAATCAATGAGATTTTTTCCCACTTTAAATCACGCATCAAACTGAATAGGATTTTAATGTAATCTATTGAATGGTAGGTGCAACCCTCGGGCAGCCAAGATGATAGTCCATGTCCAGGTAAATCAATTGCCAGAAATCCAACATCGCTTGGCAGAAGTGGAGCTAAAGTATCGAAAGTGCCGGCATTATCTTGCCATCCATGTAATCCAACTATGGGTCGTTTATCTTTGGGACCATACCACTTGCCCGCAACGTGGCCCCATGGAACACTGAATTGTACCTCCTCGAACTAGGGAAAAATAAAATGTGTATACTATTAGTGGAAACTATTTTGAGAGAATGAGCTTTTATTATAATAATTATCTAATCTATTAAACAATCTCAATACTTAGTGGTGTAGAATGAGAAACTCACCTCTCGAGTGATAAAACCGGTCGAGTAACTTTTTATAATTTTTCTTAATGGAACTTGAACTTGTAAAGATCTTTTTAAAAGCGATGAAACAGCTGTTATTGTTTTCATTTCTAAGGAATTGCGTACTCAACGCTTGGCTATCTACGCAAGGCGTTAGAAAACTAAACTAAACACAAAAAATTACAAGTTTGCTTTGGTAAGAGCTTGAGAGAAAAGTTCTTCTACATCTAATAGTAAAACTTTCCTCTCAAAGCAAAGTTAAGCTTTTATTAATGCCATGCGTCTTTTAACGGGTGTTATATTTAGACGCGTGGTTTTAGTTATGGTAATACTTTAATCAGTGTTGGTCTTTTTGACAGCTGTCACTTAATTTAAGCTTAATTTAGTTTACCATTTCATAACTAATAAATAATAGATAAATCGTGCATATTTATAACCAAAATAAATTTATTGAACGAAACTTTTAGTGAGCGTATTACCTTGCAGCGTGGGCCTGTGACGTGACCTCCAAGATCGTGCAATTAAACACAACTCGACTACTTTTTATGTGAAGTCGCTTATTTACGATGATAAGCGATTTGTAAAACGTGACCCTTATCTTTATTAATTAAAATGTGTCTCAAATATAGGTTTTTTTTGGTTCTGGTAGATTTTGGCGCCCCGTGGTGGCCATTTTGTTTTGGTGACATTTGTCAAATCTTTTGTTTATTATTCAGTTATATTGTTATTGCAAGTTACACGATTGAACAGCACGTTTGCAAATGTGTTATAATTATGAACAAATATCCCAAAAATGTATTCATCGTATCGTCTTGCAAATAAAACACTGTTTCACTATTTTGAATTGGTGTGATTGTTTTTTGTGTTAAGTGTATTTGCAAATTTATCATAAAAGCTTTAGAACAAAACTCAGTTGAGGTTCAAAGTCTAAGATTAATTAAAATTAACTCTTATGGCATTTATTACTTTTTTTTTACTTAACTAATTCACAAGTATATCTCTTATTGATTTATTGTGGGCCGGTGAATTCATGTCTAGCACGAATATACAAAATGACGTAAAAGATCGTCATCGATTTTATTTATTTAAATTACATAATACGTGATAGTTGGTAGGGAATGATTAATTCACCTATTTGGATTTGAAAAGAGAGTGTGTTGTTCTTATGAAATTTTAATATCTTACGAGTATACAAATTGCTGACTTATCGTATTCAGTATTGATACAACTTTTGAAGCACCTACATACAAAAATAGATATGTATTTGTGTGATATATTCATCTGTCAATAGATAGATGACCTTTGCATAGACCCAACCTCGTACCTCTTTCAAATCCTTTAGTGTAATGAAGTAGGGGTTTACAAAGGGCAACATGCCCCCTTGATACCTTAGAGATGGCGATCTCAAGGCAACCTAGCCTGAGATCCAATTAGCACTGTAGTGCGCCGTTTTGATACCTTACTGCTGAGTCTGTTATGACACGATGAAACTAGGTGCAAGCGTCATCTCCGAATTCTTCTTTGTCTCCCTAGACTGTTTCTTAAGATTCATGAATGACAAATTGCTTTTCCAAACTATAAAAAATGTTCATAAATAGTGTAGTTTATATTTCCCTGATATCAGAAGATAACAACTTAAAAATTGAAAGCTTTAATTCTTGAATGATAAAAAATCAGCGAACCTTATCAGATTTTTTTAGAACTAATAGGAATCAGATCATCGAAACAAAATTCTATTTATTGAACATGTTTACATATGTATGTATGTGGCAATATCTACAACACAAAAGTTCATTGTCCTTTGTTTCTTGTTCAGGGCTCGTCATAATAAATACAAAAATAAGCAATACCAAATCATTTCATGACTACCGTCTATTGGCCGGCTGCCTTAGAAAATTACTTATTGCTAATTAATTCAGTCATTTGCGATTAACTAAGCTTCAATCGAATTTAAAGGGAAATTCTGTTTAGGTTTATTTTTAAAGTGAATCATAAACCACGTAGATACATATTAGCATGCAGTTGGCAATTACCCAGCCATCAGTTTTGTCATCACAATTAACACATAGCTTTTTCCCTCTAAAGATTTGCATCTATGCGTTTAGGTACTTCAATTCACCAATTTCATGAAAAATCTAAAAAAGCCTCTTCCTTAGAATTTTATTTCATTACATTTTCTACAGAAAATTCATTGCATTAGTCTATGACACCATTGTTATAAGAATTCTATTTTACCGTCATACAATTACAAGTAGAAACTTGTTGCTGGCAAAATGCACTTATAAACTTAAAAGCTTCAAGTTGTCGAGGGTTAGTATTTAATAGTTAATTGTTTTGAGCACATCGAAGCCCACTAGGTTCTTTTGAGGTGAATTAAAACATTCATGGCAATTGCTGCAGGAAGGACTTCTGGCATTCTAAGGCGATCTTTTCAGAGAATCATGGCAGAGAACTCAAAGACCTCCTTACGGAAATTTGCTACAAAAGAGGTGAGTTCTTTTTTTTTCTATAAAAGGACATTCCTTTATAAACTTTCTTTAATCATTTTCAGTTCGAGGAAATAAAATTCAATGTCCCCTGGGGACACATAGCAGGCAAGTGGTATGGCCCAAAAAACACTAGACCAATAGTCGGATTCCATGGCTGGCAGGATAATGCCGGCACATTCGACACACTCGCCCCTCTTTTGCCATCACATATTGGATTCTTAGCCATCGATTTACCCGGTCACGGACTGTCTTCTTGGCTTCCCGAGGGTTGCACTTATCATTGCGTGGACTATGTAACATTTGTGCTTACTCTGATGCGAGAATTCGGTTGGGATAAGATTTCAATGATCTGCCATTCGATGAGTGCAATCAATGGATTCGTATTCAATTCACTGTACCCGGATAAATGTGACTTATACATTGCTCTGGATGTCCTGAAACCTTTGCTGCAACCCAAGGATATTGTTGTGAGCAGTGTTGCAGAAAAACTGGAAGGGCTTATTAAGGTTTCCGAAAGGAAGCTCAACAAATCCGAACCACCAAGCTACGAGTTTGAACAATTGGTAGATCGATTGTATGAAGGATCAGGTAAATCCATCGAAAAGGAATGTTGCCAATTTATTTTGAAGAGAAATATCAAGCCGTCGGCCACGGACCCAACTAAATATAGCTTTAGTCGAGACGATCGATTGAAGTCTATGTTATTCTATGCTCTGCCACAGGAGTTAGTTTGTGATATGGCGGCGAGGATCAGTTGCCCACATTTATTTATTAAAGCCCTGCAAGCACCTTACTATGAGAAAAGGTCTAATTATGATGAAGTAATAAATGTACTAACAAAGAAGCCTACATTTGAGTACCATCAAGTGGATGGGACACATCATGTACATTTAAACGAACCAGAGAAATTGGCTGATATTATTAATCCTTTTATAAATAAGTATAGATCTCAATAAAGTTAAATTATTGTTTAAAAATGTTTGCTGTTATCTTAAATTTAAATAATGTTTGAAACATGGGTGACTGAAGTTAAAAAGTGTAGTGTGCCTTCACCTTAAAGACGACAGATAAATCATATTCCGAGTTACACTATATAAGTGTTTCCTTTGTTTAGTTTAGTTGTGAGAATATTTTTTTCTAATAAATCAAAATGTGGAATTTTATGTACCTTCACATGTCATACTTTGAACATCTTGTTCTGTGTTTAGATATCAATTTTAAATTGCACTGCTTAATAATTTATGAATTATGTCTTAAACCGTTGTGGCAACCTTAAAACTCTCGATTTTTTCCATTTTGATTCTTTGGATAAAATATATTGATTTATTTTTAACAGATAAATCCTATTTTGTACAAAGAATAATTCAACCTTTGAGTTTGACGATATTGTGGAGCTTATTTTATAAATATTTCTTATACAAATAATAATAGGGTTTTAAATAAATTAACTGATATAATTAAATTTTATATTTTTCTACTAAAGTGAAAACTAGAACAAATTTGAATGGTGTTTGCCATACTGACAGGAATGAGCACCAACAAAATGCCATTTAATTCAATTTAAACTCGTGAAAAAAAAATACATTTTCGTGTTAAATTTGACTACTTTCGTCCCTAGCATCTATGTATGTATGTATGTCATAGAGATCAATTTGTTTATTAACAGAAAAACTATAACAATCTTTAATTCATAAATGTCTTCATTTTTTAATGATTAAAGTCTAAAGTCTTAATCAAGCACGTGCGCAATTTTTATGTGAATCGTCTGCCAATGCGGAATTTCCCTATGCATTTTGATTAGCAATTAACTTAGAAATATAGGCGCACTACGATTCTACATCAATAAATACTTGAATAGATACCAATAAAGAGCCTTAGAAAACTTTTTGAAAAGTACAACTTTCACATGTTAATTGTATAATTCATGATTCACTGCATGATTTAACGACTGTATACTTTGATCTTAAGATTAAAGCGCGGGTAAAATAATACAGCCTTCGAAAGTTTCCAAAAATCTACACGTCAAAATTTTTTTCAATTTTTGTTTCTTTTTTTTTGAAAGTATTTTATATTTATAAGTTGGAATTTATTAATAAAATTATTTTAAAAACAATGTAAAATTATTAAGCTGTAATAAATAATTTTGGGGTCCAGGCGTTTTAAATAATCCCACACCTAACCGAAAAACACCCAAATCCGATAAAGACACTTGTTTTATTTATGGTTTTATTAGGTATTCCCAGCAGCAATCAAGCAATCACCCTTAGTTTAAACCCAATAGCTGTATTATTTTGTAGTGCCCATGGCATTATGGTTATTGAGTTGGATTGTAAAGCTAGAGGTCTTGGGTTCGATCCCTGCCTGTGCCAACCAAAGTTTTTTCACGGGTGCTGCCTTTTGCGATTAATTGACAAACTTTCCAAGAGTAATTCTTGTCATGAAAAACACTTTATTAAATAAGCCGTTCCGCTTAAAATTGTAGGTCCCCTCCATTCCTGACAATTACTCGCACACAGGAATTGTTCAGAGTTGTCGCGCCATAATTTGATTATTTGTAGTAATATTATTACAAATGGTTTTTACACGTGTGGTTATCAACCTGGCAATTCTTTTTTTCGGAGTTGGTCTTTGTGACAGTGCAATTTATTGAATGCAACTTTTGGTAAGTTTTGGGCCTGTTTCACATTATGTGGTTATTATGGTCTCCAAGATCTTGCGATTTAATACTGCTTGAAATTTTTGTGTGGGGTTATGTAAAGTCACTTGTTTACACAGGTAAGCCCAGGCGATTAATGACGATTAATGTTATTGCTGACATACGTTCCCAAACTGACCCTATTAGGCCTTCTCTCTACTGGAATTACTGGAATTAATTCGAGCCAGCAGCGGAGCCGGAGGCCATTTGTCTGAAATCATTTTTAAATCTTAATTGCAAACCTTATCTTAAAGATAAAGCTTAATTCTTGACCATATCTGTTTTATTTTTTCTTGTAAACAACATGTCTAAAAAACACCCTTTATAAAGAAAGGAAAAAAAATAAATAAGCATAATGAATATCGAACAAAAGTTCGTTGTCCTTTGATTGTCTCAAAGCCTTAGAAGATTACTTGTTTATTGTATAAATTAGCTACTTGGGATTTAGTTATAAACTTCAATCGGATGTGAGTGGAAAGCTGAGATGTTGGTGGTAAATACTATTTTTTCAAGGCAATCGTCGAAAAACCTCCAGATATTTTGTTCAGTATTTTTTCTTCAAAACTTGTGCAGCAGGATCTTCAAGGATGTTTTTATATATAAATAGTTATGGCTTTGAGCTAGACTTACGAACTTGCCCTTGATTTTTGTAAGTTGCAAAATTATTTCATAGAAATAGGTAAGTAATTAAAATTTTTTTTTTATAATTTTTATAACTTTATAATAATTTAAATTAAAAAGATAAGTTAAAAATGTTTCTATTCTCAATTGGTGTTTAATAAAATCAAAAATTAAATTTTGATTTATGTTGCTTTACTTCTGGTAAGACTCTTTTCGAGAATAGTGGATCTTGTTTTTATCTAAAGCTTAAGACAGCTTTTACAGTCTTTATTTATTTTCTTAAAACTTCATCAGCAGCTTCTTAATTTTGCTACAAGTTGATGAAAATAAAAATAATGATTAACAGCTAGTTGCACGTTTATAGCTCAAAAAACTCTATAAATACATAAGTACAATTAAAGAAACAAAAATTATCTTATTAGGAATTATAAATTTAAATTATTTAAGCTTCTTTAACATGTCTGAATCTCTAAAATAGGCTACAAACTAATATTTAATATAAAGCTTGAATTATGCAAATAAATAGAATTAATAATAATTAAGACATAATAATTAACAATTATTAAACCACACTATATATAAAATCTGAAAGCGTCTTTTTTTGAATTTGGCAGATCCATAGTTATACGAATTTTATTTGATCGTTGCATAATTAAGAAAAGAACAAACTTGTTGCTGGCGAAATACATCTATATCTTTAGAAGTTTCAAGTTGTCGAGGGTTAGTATTTAATAGTTTAGTGTTTAGATCAGCACACACTTTTTAAGATCTTGGACAACGTATACAAACATTGATAATGGCAATTTCAGCAGGAGTTTCGAGAATTTTGAGGCGATCTTTATATAGAAAAGTATCAGAGAAATCAAATTTTTGCTTTCGTAATTTCGCTACAAAGGAGGTAGATTCTTTATTTTTTTATAAAATCTTTAATTTTCTTTAATTAATTTCAGTTCGAGGAAATAAAATTCAGCGTTCCTTGGGGACATATAGCAGGAAAGTGGTATGGCCCAAAAAACACTAGACCAATAGTCGGATTCCATGGCTGGCAGGATAATGCCGGCACATTCGACACACTCGCTCCACTTTTGCCATCACATATTGGATTCTTAGCCATCGATTTACCCGGTCACGGACTGTCTTCTTGGCTTCCCGAGGGTTGCACTTATTATTGCGTGGACTATGTAACATTTGTGCTTACTCTGATGCGAGAATTTGGTTGGGATAAGATTTCAATGATCTGCCATTCGATGAGTGCAATCAATGGATTTGTATTCAATTCACTGTACCCGGATAAATGTGACTTATACATTGCTCTGGATGTCCTGAAACCTTTGCTGCAACCCAAGGATATTGTTGTGAGCAGTGTTGCAGAGAAACTGGAAGGACTCATAAAGGTTTCCGAAAGGAAGCTCAACAAATCCGAACCACCAAGCTACGAGTTTGAACAATTAGTAGATCGATTGTATGAAGGATCAGGTAAATCCATCGAAAAGGAATGTTGCCAATTTATTTTGAAGAGAAATATCAAGCCCTCGGCAAAGGACCCAACGAAATATAGCTTTAGTCGAGACGATCGATTGAAGTCTATGTTATTCTATGCCCTGCCACAGGAGTTAGTTTGTGATATGGCAGCGAGGATCAGTTGCCCACATTTATTTATTAAAGCCCTGCAAGCACCTTACTATGAGAAAAGGTCTAATTATGATGAAGTGATAAATGTACTAACAAAGAAGCCCACATTTGAGTACCATCAAGTGGATGGGACACATCATGTGCACTTGAACGAACCAGAGAAATTGGCTGATATTATTAATCCTTTTATAAATAAGTATAGATCTCAATAAAAAAAAAATAGTTAAGAATTATTAAAATATGTTGTTTTTTTAATTCTTATGCAGAATCTAATAGAGTGATGTCTAGAAATACAAAAAAAAAAAAAAACAAATAAAATTTCGATTCAATTCAAAATGTAATATCATAAGATTTACTTTTAAAAAATCCCTACTAAACTGGAAATTGGTAAAGACGTCATTTAAACGTCCTTAAGTCTCCTCATTTTGGAACTAAGCGAAATACTGTAAGGGATAAAAGGTTTTACGCACAGTGTACGTCGTATCTCATCGTACAGTGGATAGATTTAGAAAAAACAGTCGAAATCAGTGGAATGTAGTGCATTATGCCAACAAAATTTAATAATATATATTGTTGTGTGTGGAATTTGTTTTTTTATTGTGTTATATGTAGAAACATATTTTTTGTTAAAAAACAATTAAATCCAATTAAAAACAATCTAGTGGTTTTGCATTTCGTTAAGTAACTCCCAGGAAGTTTGTTCTTTCACAAAATAATAATACAATTAAATATCTATTTTATTTTATTATCTATACCTATTTTTTAACGCTATTAACAGCCATTTAAATGAACCCTTTTTCATAAACATCGGACAAAGTATCGCCATATGTGCATTTCCCAAATCTTCTGCCCCCTTTCATCATAAGGCCATTTGTGTACCTAATTTTGAATTGTTAATTTTTACAACTACTTAAGATCTGCTCAAATCAGAATAGCTAATGTGAAATAATATTTCATAAAAATGGTGTCGTCAATTTCGAAAGATCAAACTCTAAGACCGGCTTGAGATAGCGCGCATACTATACTCGAAAATGAATGGTCTGCTTATGTGGAATTCCCCGACATTGTAATGTAATGTGCAATAGAAATTGTGACTATATCACATAATCTACAGCCATAGATATGAGTTATTATCAAAAAATATATTATGAATGTATGAATGAATTTTATGCAGCTATTATTCTGTATCACATGATGCCCTGGTAGTGATAATTTACCCGCGATTTAAGGTAGAATACGATAACTTTGGAGCCAAAATATTATAACGGGTTTTGGTAGAGGCGCTTATACAAGACTTAGACGCCAGTTATTGCTATCATTGGTTTTCACCATTGGAAACAAACATTGGAATTTTGTTGACAGGTCATTTATAGCTATCATTAAAAAATTCTGTCATTGAAAAAATGTCCTGATTGAAATTCACCAAAAAATGTTTACTGAAAGTAATATGTCACTGCAACACAAATCAGTGGAACCATTCATTACACTTTTGAGCATAAAAGTAGTAGCTGTTCAGGAAAATGAATTTGTATCCGGAAAACAGAAAAATACATGAAAAATGAATGTGCAATTACACTTTTTTCTCAAAAAAATCTTTCTGTGATTTCCAATCGTTCAGTATATAATTTTCATTTCAAATCAAAGGGAAACACCATCAAATATCGATTCCAAAATGTTTTCGGATCGATTTCAATGATAGCTATAACTGACCCCAAAAATCTAAAACTATGTATTTAAAAGTAACGGTAGCGCGTACAGTTACAAATTATACCTTTTTCAAAAGCCAGAACGTTTTTGATCACACACTTAGATGAGTTTTTATTCACCACTTAAAAATTTTATAATTCCTTGGTTATCAAATTATTTATAGAACACTGTTGTCCAGCAAGTTATGATCTAACTATTTAATTTGGATGACTCATATGAAAGCATTCCAAGATTCGAATAGTTGTCTAAATATGCCATATTTAAGAGCTAAAATACAATAGCTTAGAGAGTTTTTGGTGCATTTCGCGCAGAAATGTAAGAAATTGTTTTGAAACGTTGCTTTTTTCCAAAAACTAAACACACTTTTCTTGTTTTCATTTCTATTAATGCGAAAAACGCTGACAAAATTTAAAAATCCAGAAAATGAGAGAGGATCTGATATGTTAAAATGTCGGACTCTTTTTGACGTAGTTTTTTTGAACTCAATTTCCCGTCGTCTGCTATTACTATCGTTATCAATCTGCTTACTCGTATTTGGATCTTATAACGGCGTCAACAAAACTTAAAAATTGTAGAGACAAAAAGGTTTTGTTCTTGAATTTAGGGAAATAGTTGTATTTAAGAACATAATTTCTCTAAAAAAAAACTAAATTAAAACAAAGTAAGGTAAGTAAACAAATAAGTTGGGAAGAAAAGTTTTGTAGTACTCACAAATTACACGTTTCAAAGCTTTTATACCAATAGATATGAAACGTTAATTGTGTTTTTCACTTAGCCATTAGTTTCACAAAAGTGTCGCTTGATTTTTTGGGGCATTTGTATTATTGAAATTCGTGTTTGAATCTCGGTTCTAAAGCATCCAAGCAAATTGACTTCAAAAGTAGATTTATTTATTCTTTTAAGATGTTTTGTATTCAACAGAAAACCAATTTTGAAAGAAATAAAATGCACGACTGGGTCACAAGAACTTGATAATTTCTTCCAAAAAGTCTTTTGAAAAATATTGCCTACATTTTAGATTTAGAAATGTACCTCCAAAATAAGTTCTTCTCAAAAATTTAAATGCCATTTTATTTGTCAAAAAATCTAGATTAACTTATTTTTTTTCGAAGATCATTTTTAATTTTCTCTTAAAAATATTTTTGGTACAAGCACTTAATAAAGAGCTTGTAAATATAATAAGATTTAAATTTCGTAAAAAAATGTTATCTCCTCTCTGAGATATCGAGTTTTGTAAACAAAATTAGTATTTTATTAAAAAAAAAAATAAATTTTTTATCATAAAAAATCATCATCAATTTGATCATTGACAAGAGCTTGCACAGAAAAAGAAGAATTTTGAAATCGTTCCATTAGTTATTGAGAAAACTTAAAAACAAAATAAAGGCTTTTTTGAGGGGTACCCTTCTGGAGCAATACGAAAATATATTTTTCTTGTAGAAAGAAGCCAAATTAAGAACACAAAATTTTGAGAAAGTTTTAGAAAAATCACATGTTTGAACCAAAAAATTTGTGTGGGGACTGCTGTTATTTTTTTATTAATAAAATGATAAAAACTCCTTACATTTATAAACTGAAAATATTAATTTCAATCAACACAATTGTTTGGACTTTAGGGGCCAGGAAAGACAGACAGACGGAAGGAACGAATCGAGGTACCCACTTTGTTCGACTTCTTCGTAATGTCATATTTGATTAAAAACTCTAGTTTGAAATGGTTTACTAATGCAAAAATTGCTATATAGTTCCTATATGTCGCAGTAAAAATCACTTCAAGAATCACTATTTATGTGTGTCAAAAAAATGTAATAATAAAATTTAAGGCTAGTTTAAGGAATTCAAAGGCAACTTAATATAAAATTGATGATCTCTTATTCAAGGTTTCTTTTTAAAAACCTGAATATTTGCTCTTTTTCTTAGAAACAATTTTTATGAAAATAATTTATAGCATGACTAAAGTTTTTTCGCGTTCTAAATTGAGCGAAAATCAAAATTTGAGTTGTTTTTTGGACAGCAAACCACTTTTGGGTGAATGTCGTTAAATTACTAATAAATCTTTAAATGAAATCTTTACTTATACAACTTAACTGTATAAACTTTTTGGCTCATATGACCCCCTCCTGGATCGTCAATTGGTCAAAATTTGATGAATTTGTGCTGTGCTTTTGGAATAGGGCTGAATATCCGATTCATATTATGTTCTTGGTCCAATCTTCAGTCAAAAGTAGTACTTTTAGCAACAAAGTTTAAGGAAGTAAAATACAAATGTTGTTTTCATATACAAAAAATAAATAATTCAAAATATAATGGGGGTCATATCCATTAACGCAATACGATTAGTTTTGAATTGAAGGGAATTCCTATGAAAAAGCAAACACATTATCTCCCAGGGAGGGGTCACGACCCCCCCGTGGATCCGCCATTGGTTAGTTGCCATACTCCTCAGAAACGGCTTAACCAATTTCAATGCAATTTTGCATATACATTCCGTAGGTCTAAGAATAGGTTTTTATCTATTTTTTATAATCCTACTAGCTGACCCAACTAACGTTGTTTTGTCATATAAATAATTTTTAAATAATATTTTGCTAGAAATGAATGACATAATACTTTAAAATTTAAATAAAACAAAGATTTTATTATAATTCTTTTTCTTTTTATAATTTACGAACATATATACCGGAAATTGCCTCACAGATGAACACTGTTCTAACGTCCAACAAAATTAAAGATTATTTAAATAATAGAGAAAAACACACCAAGAAACACCATGGCGTATGTGTAAATTTGTCCATGTTTATACTTATTAAATATTGGGAGTATACTTTTACTATTTGTCTGCTTTCCTACTTCGGTAAGAAAAGCAGTATTACTTCTTATTTTGGAACTTTATGCTTCCGAATGACATCATGGAACAAAAACGTCAATTCCAAGTCTTTTATGGGTCATATAACTTTAATTTTGTTTGATTTCTTAGTTTAAGCTTTATATATGAAAGGTTTAAGATTAGAGATTTAAAACTTTAGTAATCACAAGACTAATCAGACCAGATTCAAGTTTTTATTTTTCTTTAAGTGTACAGACTGAGCGCAATTAATTTTGATAAAGCAAGTTTAATTACATATTTAACTAATTAATAAACAAAAAGTGCTTTCAAGTTTCAAAGGAATGTCACATCAAATTACAAGTGATTTTATCGAACTTAGACGCTAAGAACCAAGTTTAATTTCTAAGTTACAGACTATGCACCTTTTATATTTAGGTATATTCTTAATAGAAACAAAAAATATTTATATCTTAATTAATATCACAATATAAACCAAATAAATACTTTTTACTAACCCATTTATCACGTGTAAGAATTAATTGTGTTCAACTACAGCATTGTGTTTCTTCGTTCTAAGTTTTAAAAGTTCTACGGAAAATCCAATGTTTATCAACAAACCATCGTGGTCATGCATAGTTTGTTTTTTATAATTTATACAATTTTTCAAAGAATCTCACAATCTCATAATACTCTTTGCTACTAAGAAAAACTAAAATGGAAAATTCTCACTAAAACAAAGCTTTAATTTCAAATGCAATTTATTTTCCAATTCCGAGAAAAACGATCTATTTATAATGTTTCAAACGTTAATTCACTTTAATTTATGCATTTAACAGAACTGTATAAAGTACACAACAGATTTTCATGACTGCACTTGGGGGTAGCCCCAAGCTCACAGAAAGCTTTTGGATGCAGAAAATTCATATTTAATGGGATTGCACAGCATTTAGAAATTTAGTTTTCTATTTCTATTCAACGTTTAATTATCAAAGCTGTATATAAAATGTCATCGACTTCCAGTGCTTCACGACTTCTTTGGAGATCCCTAAATGGATTACATAGGGAGAGCCGAAAGTCTTATTCAACGACGAATATTATCCCTAAGGATATAAGTAGGGAACCGACATCGTCGTCGTCTTCAGCAAGTAATTTCCTTACGAAAGATGTAAGTTCTCTTATTTGGTGCGTTCATAATTTAAGACATTAAAATGTATAATCTTGATTTTAGTTTGAGGAAATCAAATTCAATGTTCCTTGGGGTCACGTATCGGGTAAATGGTATGGACCTAAAAACGTTCGTCCCATCGTTGGCTTCCATGGCTGGCAGGATAATGCCGGAACTTTCGACACAATTGCTCCACTTTTACCATCACATCTCGGATTCCTGGCCATTGATTTGCCCGGTCATGGATTATCCTCATGGCTACCAAATGGTTGCACATATCATGCCGTGGACTATGTTACATTCGTGCTGACTATGATGCGTGAATTTGGGTGGGAAAAAATCTCGATGATCTGCCATTCGATGAGTGCCATCAATGGATTCGTATTCAGTTCCTTGTACCCGGACAAATGTGATATGTACATTGCCCTGGATGTCCTCAAACCTCTTTTGCGTTCTAAGGAAGTTCTCATCAGTACTGTTGGCGAGCGCTTGGAAACTTTGCTCAAAGTCGGTGAAAGACATCGCAGCAACAAACAGCCACCCAGCTATGACTTTGATGAGCTGGTGGACAGACTGCACGAAGGATCGGGTAAATCTATCAACAAAGACTGCTGCCAGTTTATTTTGCAAAGAAATGTAAGACCATCTCCGAACGATCCAACCAAGTTCAGTTTTAGCCGGGACGAGCGATTAAAATCATTGTTGTTCTATGCCCTGCCACAGGAACTAGTTTGTGATATGGCTCAAAGAATAACCTGCCCACATTTGTTCATCAAAGCTCTGCAAGCACCGTACTATGAGGACAAGTCAAACTATGACGAAGTGATAAATGTCCTCACACAAAAACCAACTTTTGAATATCACCAAATAGACGGGACGCATCATGTCCATCTGAATGAGCCCCATAAATTAGCTAATATTATAAATCCGTTTATAAACAAACATAGACCAGCACCAAAGCAATAAAATAAGAGTTAGCTAATTTATTTATAATGTACATGTGTTTTATTACTCTCCACTTCTTTGTACATCTCAAAGAGATCGATTTCATTTGGAGTGAAAGTGAAATGTAAAATCTAGCTTTAAGTTCCAAAATAATAAAAACTTTTGTTTTAAATTGTTGTTAAATATATTTATTTCAAATTTTGTAAAAAAAATCCAATATGTATCGCCGCTACATAATATGAGGGTGATCTTCACTGTACAACTCTATTCAACCATTGCATTATCATCTTTATCCTCACACGAAATCAAACACTCCTCGTAGGTCCATTTGGGGAATACCCTCTTGAACAAATACAAGAATATCGTATCGTACGATTTGAGTTGGCCATCGAAGGTACACTTCATGTGTCCGTGTGTACCCAGGGATTCGCGAATATGACCAACACGACCACACTTCGAACGTAGTTTGATTGGTTTGAAGTACTCGACGTCTTCTTTGTTGAAGAACATGTACCGAACTGTAGCGGATTTGCCATTGTTGCGTTTGGGATGGCCACTTAGGACAACACGCTTGAGAATCACCCTATCGGGATTACATGAAAGCACACAACCGCGTGCTACCAAAGCCAGAGATGAATCGGGATTTTCCTTAAAGCACAGTATCGGTGCTGGGGAGAATTGAATCGGGGCATAGAACGTGGCAACCACTGTTGAGTCTGGCCGGAAATATCTTTCAAACTAAAAAGTAAGACCTTAGATAAGCTTACAAAGATTTTAGCTGATTGTTAACTCACCTTGTGTTTGTCACCATTGGTATGTTGACTAAAGACGGGATTAACCACGAATCGTCTGTAGCCGCATTGGATGATTAATTTTTCCTTGGATTTGATTGGTACTTCCGAATCGGGTATGCGCTTGAGAATGACATTCATCACAGACATTTGATGTTCGTGTGGAAGGAGACCATAGATCACAAGATTGTTAGTTTGCTGAGCAGATTTGTACTTGTTCCATTTGGACGTTGGTACATTTGCGATGTGAATCGTTACATACCAACCAGGCTAAAAATTCAATTCAACATTAAAGATGAAACAGACCTACATCAAGATGTTTTTACTTACACAAGCTCCAGCAATATCTTTTGCTTCTTCAACGATTCGTCGCCTTGTTCGGTCGAAGTTCTTGAACTGGAAGATTCTCGCATAGTCGCTGGGTAGATTCTCTTTGACATCCCACGGAGAGGTTCTGAATTTTAACGAAAAATTGCCACATTTTATAAGAAATAAGTTTTGTTTAAATCTCACCTAAAAGATTCCAAACCCCTAAATTTCTGGAATCTTTCCCTTGCGGGCACATCAAGTGGTGTGTCCATTTCATCGGGCCACATCTGATCGGTTCGGGCTTCCTGAATTTTCTTCAACGTCTCTCGTTCCTCCTGGAAGTCCATGGTCTCATCGTATTTCTCGTCGTTCACAACACCTTCCGACATCGAAGCTGTCTCCACAAACTCTTCAGTTTCGCTCTCTCCATCTTTTTCGTCACCATCTTCGGAATTATTCTCACACGACATGAAGTCTTCGTCTTCGTCTTCTTCTTCATCTTCGTCGTTGCTGTTGCTGTCGTCACCGCTATTCTCGTCCTTTTCTTCGACTGTCTCCACATCTGGGATCCAAGCTGCTTGGTACTGACTCCAACCCTTTGGCATCCGCTTGATAACCTTGGTCTTTTTGGTCTCTTCGTTGGCTTGTGTGATTTCGTCTTCTGTAGGCCATGTTTGTTCGGCATCCATGGGGTCGGGGATGTTTTCTACCTGAAGACTCACTTGCTTAGCGGGATCAGCCACGGCGACGACTCGCAAATCGGAAAAGTCTGGGCGGTTTTTCTCGAGCTTGTAGGGATCAGTTTGAGCTTCAATTTGGCTCATCTGGAAGTCACCCAAACCGGTTATGTGGACCAATCCGTTGACATCCAGCGGAGTTCCTCTCAAGAATCCAGTTGCCTTGAGAGTTCCCGTGTCCAATGAAGCATCTGGGTTAGGTAGATACTCAACTTTCTCAGCAAAGAGGTGTGGACGATTGGCTTTGTTGGGTAAAATCTTCTTCTTTTGGCCACCAATGCGACGTAGAAGGTTAATTCCTTCCGGATTTGTATCCAGTTGCATGCATTTTTCCTCGGGAAGCAGTTTACTGATGAACTTTTGGATGGCTGACTTTGTTTGTTGACGGCGTTTGGGATTTACCGATTCTAGATCCATAATTCCAACGACCGGGCTGGGTATTCCCTGTGCGACAATCATATTGAACATCTTGTGTCCCCATTTGTCCAAGACATCGTCCTCGCCCATGGCTGCCGATGTGAGGAACAGTGTTGTGTCGCAGACCTTCAAATAGTCGAGGACAGTGAGTTCATTACCACGGCCATGGGGAGGAATAATGAAGGCGAATCTTTGCTTGAATCGAGGTACATTGATGTAGGTCACTCCGGCAGCACTTTTGTCGACTATCGCTTCTTCGTCGCAGCTCTCTAAAATGGCTAGAGCGGAATAGGGGTCGATCTGGGAGTGGAGTGGCACTATGCATACGAGAAAGGGAGCAGTATGTTGGCCACCAATTTGACGTTTCTTTGCAATAACTTCCTCACGTTTATTTTTGCGAATCTTAAAATAAAATTCGTTTAGTTTTAAGTTTTTTTCTTGGACAACACAAAAACTTCAGATTTACCTGATTCATTTGATCCCGACGTTGTTCACGATTTTGTTGTTGTTTGTGACGGTGAGATACTGTTTTTATATCTGCTTTACCTATTAAATTCACAATTTATTTCAATTAATATCTAAAATGCATAGATTTTTTTATTTCGTAATTTATTTACCCTTTATTGCAGCTTCAACAGCTCCTTTGGAACGATGCCTTCCTGTTTTGTGGGCTTTGTTTGTTTGTTTAAGGGCCCCTGACCGATGAGCGGCCTGATCTGTACCCATTTCGTAGATTTATTATGATAATTACTCAAAAATTATTAAAATATTTGGAAGCAGAAATAAATTTCGTTCTTTAAAGGGAGCACATGTTTTGAAAAGAAATTTATTTGACATTTAAGAATGTCAACAGTACAGTTTGTGGTGCTGTGTTTGTATGGTGAATATTTTGACAGTGGGTATTTTGAATAATTTGTTCACCTTACTAAGGCTTGCGTTACACGAAATTTAGTACATTCGTTTAACAATAGTGAATTTATTGGTGAATCGCCAATATTTTAATGCACAAGGGTTTTACATAAACAAATACGTTATTTAAATTCGTCTTTAGCCGTTGTTTGCATTAAGTTACTTTTATATAAGGATTATTCACATGAGCACAGCCAAAATATTAGTCGACTTTGACATTTCTTTCAGATGAGAGTTTTTAATTCGTTGCGAATAAAGTTTGACTTTGGCCACCGAAACCAAAACAAGAATGATTTTTTTAGATTAAGCACGCGCGATAAATAAAATTTGACAATTCGTATCAACTTCAATTTTTTTCGCGACGAATAAATTTGTTTTCTTAAATTTATTAATACATGATATTGAAAAGTAAAAGTATGCATGATAAATCAAACTATATTGCTATCTTTTTTTTTAAGAATTTGTGTGGAAATATGTCTTCAAAGGTATTTAAACTCACATTTTGTAAGCCATTCGTCGTTCGTTGGTCGCGCTCATGTGAATGCTGCTTTAGATGATAACTTTTGTTTAGACAAATATAGCTTCGACCGCATTTTTCCAATCGTTTGTTTTCAAAACAAAAGACAATAATGATAAACAAAAATAAACATTAAACATTTCGTTTTGGTTTGCCTAAACGGCCAGTTATAGCTATCATTGGTTTTTGGCATTGAACATTTTGTTTTGAGATTTAAAAGCGAGTAAGAGATTTAATTTTTTTATATTTCGTGTCAATGTGAATATTATAAGTTGTAGGTTCGTTTTACTAACAAAATACATTATTTAAAACAGAACATTTTAATTTTTTAATGATAAAATCGTTGATTTCAATTTTCAGAACAAAAACGTTCCCCTAAAAGTGTTTCATTTTCTTTGTATTCTCTTCCCACCTGTCAGTTTTACTTCAACTCTAACCTCTTAGGGGCCGGTTATAGCTATCAGTAAAATTTGAAACAAAAGGAATCTGAAATGTTTTACTGATGAGCGTTTATAGCAATCAGTAAATCTACGAGTACGTCAATAAATGTTTTTTTCTTTCGATCACAACATCGAGCTTGCTTTCATCAGTACAAAATGAATCGGAACAGCAAAAATTGGAACACCAACAGTTAAACGAAATGGAATTTTGTTTGGCAGTCAGCTGCTTAGTGAAATGAAATTTCATCATTAAACAAATTAAAATGGATTTATAAATTAAATAAAACTTTAAATGCATATTTTCTTTTTGAAAAAAAAAAATAAAATAATTTAATGTTTCATCTTATTGCATGAATCTTTTGCTAGAAATAAATCTGTAACATGTTCAAAAACTAAAAACAAAAATTTTACTGATGGATTTTACTGAAAGCTATAACCGGCCCCTTAGGCGCCAGTCATTGGTTTTCATCACTGAAAACAAACATTGGATTTTTTTGACAGGTCGTTTATAACGATCATTAAAAAGTTTTGTCGTTGAACAAAATTTCCTGACTGAAATTCACCGACAATTTTTACTGACAGAAATCTTACATTTGAATTGTAGGAAATGGGAACAGAAATCATTTAACGATTCGTTCTAATTTTAAACATAAAAGTAATAGCTTGTTCCGGTAAATGAATTTGTGTCCGGAAAATACAAAAATACGTTTTTAGATAAAAATTAATGCGCTATTACACTTTTCTTTCTCAACCAAAAATTTCAGATTGCCTCCTAAGAGTTCATTGCTTATATTCAATATGTCAAAGTCGCCATGACTGAACGTGTGATTTTTGTTTAGCTATTAAGTGATCACGATAAGACGTCAAAGTAAGTCACCTACTTTCGAATATAAGGAAGAGCTTACTTAAAGTGGCGCTATAATCCGGGATGGACATGGGCCTCAACCAACAATCAACATGTGTTTCCAGCCAGCTCAGTCCCTAGCTAGCTGTCTCCAGTTTGGCACGACAAGTTGGTTAAGGTCTTCTCCCACCTGCCTGCGCCACTTGAGTCACGGTCTTCCTCTTCTGCACTGTCCTTCGCGATTGGATTCTAAGACCTTCCGGGCTGGATCGTTGATGTACAGTCGCTCTATATGACCCAGCTATCTAAGTCGTTGGACTTTAATTCTTTTAACCAGGATAGTGTCGCTGTACAGCTCGTACAGTAAGTCATTGTACCTTCTTCTCCATTCCCCATCTATGTAGACAGGACTTTACTACTCAATTACCTTCTAAGTTCAAAGAAGCAGCGACTTGCAAGAGTTATTCTTCGTTTGATTTCAGCGCTAGTCTCGTTGTCTGAATTTATAGCGGTGCCTAGGTAGACAATGTCCTCAACTACCACAAAGATATGGCTGTCAATGGTTACGTATAAACTTGGTCTTGCCCTCATTGATCACTGTAAAGCAAAGCAGAACATTAAATAAAAAACTTCAACTTTTTGGTTTTTGAAATATTTTGTATTTCTTATAATGTATATTGTCTCTATAGCATGTTGTTGTGTATTATGGAACTTATTTCTTTTTATAATTATCTCCGAACGCATTCAATTTAATTATTTTTGTTTACCAATTATCATTGAAATTTTGTTTATAATATACATTTATGTATATGCATCAATATTTATAAGATTGTGCCTTTTCATTTTATTTGTTTTTTTATAGTAACTTTATCTATAATTTTGGTTCATGATGTAGCAAGCATTTTGATAAATATACTCTTCAATTTTAACAGACAATGTTTTATTCTTTTGTTTTGCATTTCATAAATATTCTTTAACATTTATTATGAATAAATAATTTGTATGTACACAACATATTTCTGTATAGTTTATATATACATACAGGTATAAATATCAAATATTCAACTTTTAATTTATGTATGTATTTTTATTTTGATTTTGGGTAAATGTGATTGTTTTTAACGAGTAGGTATATTTTTAATTATTATTTATGTAGGTAGGTTTTGTTTTTCTTTTTAGGTTGGTTTTATCAAAACCTTTATTTTTTATCACGTGGGTTTAATAGTTTGTTTTGCTTTGTGTTAAAATTAGGTTTTAGTATTTTTTTTAATGTTTTTTGAATAATGCGTGTATCTTTTTTTGGCAACTTATGTTTTTTTTGTAATTATTCTTGCTCGAAAAATAATAGTACAAATATTGAAAAAAAGCTCAATTTTAAATTTTTATTTTTAATTGACAGATATCAAAACAAAAATAAGACTTTTTTGGTCAAAGAATATTAAAATGTTTAAATAAACATGTTATTTATGATTTTAATATAAAATGCAATAAACTGCATTTTGTTTGCATTGTGGGAATTTAATTTTAATTCTAAGTATACATTTTGAGTTAGTATTGTTTAAGACCTTCATAAGGTTAGTTTTTCCGATGAAGTAAAGCATCGACTGTGAAAACATTAGTCTTGCAAGTAGACTCGAAAATTAATTTATTTTAGTGATCACAAATGATAAGGTTTAATTCTAACATCGTTAGAGAGTGGATACATTTAACAATAAAATAATTGCTGGACATAAGTTTGACAGGATTCCATTCGATCTTTTAAAAATTAAAATTTTCAAACAATTTAAGTAAAAAATTAATAACTTGCAGCTATTCTTACAGTGTTGACCAAAACATTAGCTACTAAAACTACATCCATCCACCAAAACACCATTGCTCATATGTTAGGTGTTATTCAGTTCACGATTTCCGGTTCCAGCTTGTAGGCAAACCAATATGGCTACCGAGGATTTATATCTTTACTAGAGTGATTTTGGGCAAGCTAATCATTGTTCTTAGCTAACTTTTGTAAAATGACCGGAAACAATTATTCTAACGCAATAAAAGAAAAAAAAAAATTATGAATGAGTAGAAAAATGAAATGAGTCAAATAAAATCATCGGAGATTAAATTTTGCTCATTTCTACATTCACTGGACTGTTGCAGAAGTTCACGTAACACCAAAGCTACTGTGAAATACGGAAGAGGTAACATAATGTTGTGAGGATGTTTTTCAGGTCACCAAAAAGATGGTACAATGAATCGTTTTATGTACCGTGACATTTTGCAAAAAGGTAATGCTGCCACACGCTAAGGATCAGTTGCCTCTGTAATGGATCTTAAGCAGGACAACGAATCAAAGCACACGTCCAATGTGGTTAAGACGTGTTTTCAAGAAAAACAGATTGACTTGTTACAATGGCCAGCACAGTCCCCAGATCTCAACCCCATAGAAAATGTATGGAAAATTGTAGATCGATGAATTGTAAAGACTAATTGAAAACATGAAAATGATCTATTTGCATAAAAAGCTGCGAAGATGTGCTGAAGTGATTAAAAACAAGGAGTTTTCCATCAAATACTAGCAATATATGTATTTTTTAAAAGTTGTTTTTGTCTTAACCAGCATATATAATAGACTATTACAAACAATCATTTATTTTATTTTCCATTAGAAACTGTAACTATTCTACTAAATTTTCAAAACAAAAATATACAATAATTGAATCCGAAATTTGTTTTTAAATTATTTAATAATCGAGGAAAATAAAAATCGTGTTTGTTGGAAAATCTATCAATACCATAGTAGAATTTTACACGAATAACAAAAACAATATCCATTATGTGAATACTAGCGATAAACATTAGAGTAGAATCTTACTGCAGATGGGTTTTTGACATTTATACGAGTCTCGAATCGATCTTATGCGATTTCGTTCTCAAATGTTGGTACGATTGATATTGCATTTGCATCTCGTAGGCTGAGTTCGTTGAGTAGTTGTGCATTTGGAATTATATGTTTTCCATTGAGGAAAAAAATCAATCTCTTACTGTTGATTTTATTTAGTTTTTTTTTGTTGTGAAAATGGACTTACTATGCTTTTTTGCAAGAGAAAACAGTAGGAAAAATAATTAAGTTTTTCTATGGTTCCACCATAGGTTTATCTCAGTTTAGATTAAATTAATCTTCATGGTGTTTCCACCGCCCAAGAAGATTTAAATTTGATTAAGTTTGACAGCACTTTCTTAAATGCAAATGGTGTTTTGATGTTTCTTATAAAGTGCAAGTGAGATAGTTTGATTCGTGTTAAACAAAGAAAATCTGAATAGTTCAGAACCATATAAGAATATGCTACTACTCCATGTGCATTTTTTTTAATTTGATTAAACCAAAACTATATTTTTTGTAAACAAACATGTAAATAAACATAACGCTTTATCTGGAAAACCAACTTCTCCACACAGGTTTTCTTCTCAAAATTTTGACTCGACTCAGATCCCCGTGAATCAAGGCGAATCAAGCTTATTTCAACACGATTCAGGTATATAAAGAATTGAGGTGTTGTTCAAGCTCGCTTCAAAACCACATGTAAATGTAGTATTTTACGAACAAACCCCTCCTTGAAGCACTTGTTAAATAAAATTTTTGTTATAGAATCTCAATTTCAAGATGTTTTCTTACATTTCTTCTTGAAAATTGTACATTTTATTAGTTTTAGTTAGTTTTTTTTGCTAAGTTAATTTTAACTTTTGATTTTCACAAAACTTTCTTCTATTTGTATGTTTTGTTTTTCTTATTATTCTGACAGATCTTCTTTCCAATTTTTAAATACAAAAATCTGGCTACTGCGGATCGTTTTGTTGGCAATTTCTCACTGTACTATGTATGAAATATCGAAAAAAGCACTTAAAGTTGCTTTTGTTTTGGCCAACACTATATGTTCTTATTTTGATCAGCTGTAAAAATTCACGATGGGTGGCATTTTCTGTCGAAATACTGAAGTAATACAGAATTACAAATAAAATTAAGAAACTCGCAAGCAATTAAAGAAGCTTAGTAGCAGAAATTGCAACCCTCACGCAAGTGGAAACATTTTCCCCTCAAATAATGTTATCTCAGTTTAAGCGGACCTTTCAACCACCAAAGATTAGATTGATTCTACAATTTTCTCATTGAGATATTTAATGGCAAATAATGTTTTGGAAAAAGAAATCTTATTCTTCATTCAAGATCTTTAATTTATGACATTTCAGAAAGAAAGTAACCTAAAAAGTAATTCAAACCAGAGTCTCAAGAATCTGACAGTTTAGTAAAGTTAAGTTGAACATTTTCAATACTATTTGTATTTTAACTTCACTGTCAAAAAGCCTTAAGAAAATATATAAGGATAGAGAAGAGACTTTTATAACATGTATTTTTTTTTGAAGACGGAAACTGCTTGCGTACAACATTTTACTAAAATTGACAATATGATGACAGTATTATGCAACTTAAATCATAATCTGATTTGTCACATAAAATTTTTGATCCACATTTTTTCGCTATACAACAATACATCTAAGAATAACATAATACCATTATTCTTTTTTATTTTTGTTTAATCTGTGTTATAATATTTACATTTTATAATTTCCTACGTTATTGTATGCGACAGCATTTTTTTGTGTGTGATGTGTTAAAAAGAGTGTTTTTTGTTTTTTGTTTATTATTATTTATTTTTTCTTTTTAATGGATAAATACTTTTTTGTTTGTATAAAATAATAAAATATTTCGAAAAGATAAAACAATTCATTTGACATTTGAAAAATTGACAAAAATTAATTGTGGAAACATTCAAATATTCATTTCATATAATTTTTTTGACAACCTATAGAGATAATTTTGTTTTGTTTGTTTGTTTTGTTGTTTTCTTTTTTAATTAGGTATCTTTTATTTTAAATTAAATGTTTTAACATTTAATTTTTAGATATAGTTTTTTTTTTATAACAATTGGTCATTTTTAATGAGAGAATAAGAGATATGCAGCTTATAAAAATTACTTTAATTTTAATTTATTTTATACATATACATATATTTTGTGTGTGTAAAATGCTTTATAATATATATAATTAGATATATATGTACTTGATTATTTTATTTAGTGTTTTTTTGTTTTTAATTGTCTAATACATTTTTCCAATTTCTCTAATTTGTTTTAGATAATTATTTTGAGCATATACAGAGCTCTTTTTTGTAAAACATTCCAAGTATTATTTACATATTACATATAATACTAATTTTTGAATTTACTTCTGTTTGTGAAATGTACAATATTTTTTGTGCATAAGGTGTGTACTGTATCAAAGGGGGTGTTGTCATTGGTTTATCAACGTAATTAAAGATTGTTTAATTGGAACTCAAATATCAATTTTGAAATGAAAGAACGACCGAAAAAACATCCATTCACATTAAGGTACATTAAATTTGTTAGTTCTTTTATGTCTATTATTTCAATCTTTTACACTTTTTTATGAATATTATTGTTCTCTATGGCGTATACGTGTTTTTTTTAACAAACTAAATAACTAACATAAGAAAAATTGGTTAATCCAAGAAAATATGTCAACTTTCCATTCACACCGGTTTGAGTATTCAACTTAAATAAAATTAATAAAATTAAAATGTATGTTGGTTTGCACTGCACATTTCACATATCAACAGTTTAATTTTTTGAACTAATTTTTGTTTTCCTGTAAATATTTTATTTTTCTTCAATAAAAATTGTTTTCATACAAAAATTGTTTGTATACCAAAAAATTTAATATTATTTTTAATATTAATCAATACTAAAATACACAAACATTTTCGTTACATATTACACTGCGGGCAGGTTTGTTTCGGTTGTGTTTGTTCTCTTACAAAGTCTTGCACATTAAATTTCGCTTCGTCAAGTGATTCATTTCGTCTGCATTTTAGTTGTCTGTAAGAATGAAAATTAAATTTTATTACAGATAAACATTCAAATAAAATTTATTTGGCGGATTTTCTTATGAAAGGGTTATGTTCATACAGCAGGATGTCACGTCTAGTGGTCAATGGCGAATCCAGAGGGAGATCCTAGATGTCATGATCCCCCTGTCAGATAATTTGTTTGGTTTTTTTGCGTAGGAAATTTCTTCAATTCAAAGCTTATCTTATTGCGTTGATATAATATATGATCCCCATTATATTTTGAATTATTATTTTTTTTGTATATGAAAACAACATTTGTATTTTACTTCTTTAAACTTTGTTGCTAAAAGTATGTACTACTTTTAACTGAAGACTGGACCAAGAACATTATATGAATCGGTTACTCAGCCCTATTCCAAAAACACAGCCCAAGTTCCTCAACTTTTGACCAATGGACGATCCAGTTTGAAAAAACTTTAGTCTTGCCTTAAATTATTTTCATAAAACCTTGAGTAAGAGATCATCAATTTTACACGAAGTTGCCTTAAAATTCCTAAAATTAGCTTTCAATTTTATTATTAATTTTTGACTTCCAATAAATAGGAACTATAAACCAAGTAACAAGGTAGAGATGTCAAAAAAAGTGGGTACCGCGATTCCGTCCGTCCGTCTGTATTTCCGGCCCCTACAGTCCAAACAATTGTGTTGATTTAAATTAAGGTTTTCAGCCGATTAGCGTAATCCGTTTTTTCATTTAATAAATACGAAAAACAACAGCTGTCCCCATACAAATTTTTAGGTTAAAATATGTGATTTTTGTAAAACTGTCTTCAAATGTTGTGTTGTGTTGTATATTTCGGTATTGCTCCATAAGGGTACTGCTAATAAAACCTTTATTTTATTTTTAACATTTCTCAAGAACTAATGGAACGATTTCAATAATCTTTACTTTCTGTGCAAACTCTTGTCAATGATCAAATTGATGATGCTTTTTGATGATCAAAAATATCATAAAAGGGGTCGAATTTTTTTAAGGAAATTTAAATGTAAAATGTATATTTATAAGCATTTTATTTATTGCTTACCAAAAAAATTTTTAAGGCAAAATTTAAAATTTAAAATGATTTTCGAAACAAAAAATAAGTTAATCTAGATTTTTTGAGAAATAAAATGGCATTTAAATTTTTAAGAAAAACTTACTTTGCGGGTACATTTTTAAATCTTAAAATATAGGATATATTTTTTATATTTGCATTTTATTTCTTTCAAAATTGATTTTCTGTTGAATACAAAAGATCTTACAAAGTTAAATAAATCTAATTTTGAAGTGAATTTGATTTGGATGCTCTAGAACTGAGATTTAAACACAAATTTCAAGAATATTCATGTCTGAAAAACAGCAAAAGTGCCACTTTTGTTAAACTAATGGCTAATTGAAAAAAATAATGAACGTTTCATATCTATTGATATAAAAGCTTTGAATCTCTTGAGATTTGGAGTGAAAAGAGATTCTAAAACCTGTAATTCGTGAGTGCCACAAAAAAGTTTCTTCATTAATTTGTTTTAATTTAATTTTTTAGAAAAATTATTTACTTGATTAAATTCATTTTTCTCTCTACAATTTTTAAGATTTGTTGACTCCTTTAAGATCAAAATTCGAGTAAGCAGACTGAAAGCGATAGTAATAATATACTTCCTAAAATTGAGTTCGAAAAAAGTCTCTCACTTTCTGGATTTTTGAATTTTTCTAGCGTACTTCGCGTTAATAGAAATGCAAACAAAAAAAGTATATTTTATTTTTAGAAAAAAAGCTACGTTTCAAAACAATTTCTTACAATTTTTTCTTCTTATTTCTGCGTGAAATGCACCAAAAATGCTCTAAACTATTGTGTTTTAGCTCTTAAGAAAACTCTTTGAATCTTGGAATGATTTCATGTGTATGGAAAATAGTTAGACCATACCTTGCAGGACAAAAGTGTTCTAAAATAATTTGATAACTGAAGTTGTCACTTTAGCAATTGAAATGTGTAAATTTAAGGTATATGCATATACACTTAACGTTATTATTAAATTTCGTTAATTTCTTTTAAAGAATATTTTTAAGCGGTGAGTAAAAACTCATCTAAGTGTGTGCCCCCCCCCCCCCCCCTGTTAAACGTTTATATCCGCCCTTGCTCGTTGTTTGTTTTTGAATAATTATTTTGACACTGACAGTTGTTTCCCGTTCAAAATCTTGACAAAAAGTCAGTGTATTGAAAACTTATTTTCAAAAACAGTGATTTGTAGAGCAAACAGTACGTATTTTAAAATTATGCTTACCAACTTTCGTATTTGTTATACAAAACATTTAAATGTTTTAAATGTTCAATGATATAGTCATTATTTATTTTGTAAGCTTCTTATGTCACAAAGTTTAAATGAGCCAAAAAGACATCTCTGTTACATAAACTTCTTTAAAAATTGTGTTGCAGAAATTAATGGTTTTTTATAGTTTATACACAAAAGCAAAACATTACCATGGTAACTTAACCACCACAGCTTCTAGGAAACAATATACAAAAATTAATAGTGGCTTGAAAATGCAAATAATGCAAATTTAATATCCTTAACATCTATCTTTATTTTATCCTTCTTCATTTCATATTATATCGTTGCTTTGGGCTAATTTTAAAATAATCAGAGTAGCACAATACACGATGCAAAATAGTGAATATTAAATTTCTTACAAAACAACACACATCACGAGTATCTTTATATAGGTACGTATATAGACATGTTCTAAAATATTTTAAATTTTGTAAGTTTTGTTTTTAGACAAATTATAACAAGTATAAGGGTTCTTGTTATAATTTGTTAGCATTTTTAACTTTTGCTTGAAACTTTTCAGGTGCAAGAAATTAAAAATTCAAAATATGAAATAAGAAACTTCAAAACTTATTAAAAACAAAAATATTGCATTTAATTCAGGGTAAAATCAAAAGTGTAGGTAAAACAAATCTTCATTTCTTATTTTGAAACTCTTGAATGTTTTTGAAAGTTTAAACTATAAGTAGCTCTCAAGTAGACAGCTACAAAGAAAGCAAATTACCTGGCAACAGCTAAGAATGCCAGCCCAACATTGAGTCCTGTTTTGGCAGATGTCTCCATAAAAGCGACATTGTACTCCCGAGCCAGCCGTTCACCCTCTTCCCGCTTCACTTGTCTGTCACTGCCACAATCAGCTTTGTTACCTGCAAAAGGATGGCCAATTCAAAGTAAGTTTTCGTTTTCAAATTCGACGACAAGAAAAAGTAAGTAATTAGTTTGGTAAGAAACAACACAAAAAAGGGTGGAGAGGTTGATAAATTATAAAACTCTTTACATTTGGTTCTTGTATTTTTGTGTTTAATGTTTTTCTTTCCCTTAACATCAAACGACCAACCTTTTGAAATCTTTGGGATAACTTAATTATTCCTATAAGCAACAAAAGTTCGACTTACCAAGAAGCATTATCACTACATCCTCCTGAGCGTATTCTCTAATTTCAACAAGCCATGCTCGAATGTTGTCGAAACTGACTTTATTTGTGACATCGTACAAAAGAAGGAGCGCTATTAAATAAAAAGGATTTTCTTCATTTCAGTTTTCTATTTTAAATTTAAGGAAATTAAAAAGAAAAGATAAACAAAAAGTAAATGAGAAACCAAAAGTTTTTAATGAATAAAACAAATCTTCAATTTGATTTTTGGTCACACACCTTAAATAAAAGTTTTGTCTGTCATTTTTGTTTTGTTTTTATTTTTAGAAAATAATTATTTTATATTTTTTTGTGACTATAGCAACAATTTGCTAATTCAATTGGAATTGATGCTAATTAATGTTAATGGATCAATGAATAAATATTCTTTAGAAATTCAAAATTAAATTTATTGTTGAAAAATCAAGAAAACAAAAATGTTCACTAAATTAACACTTTTTCAATTTACTGTTTACCTAAAAGTTCTTATTTTATTTATAATTTTGCTGGTTAGATTTGAAAAATTTTACAGGCTATCAGCAACCAACATTTTAATCTGTAAGACTTGGTTTAAAACCAAAACTTTATCCAAAGTAAAGACTCTTAAAATTGTTACGTTGACTCTAAGAACATTAACTTAGAGGTTTTAATAAAAAAAAACTACTGATTGAACCTTAAATATACATCGGATGTTTTGTCGTAGATAAATGTTAATAATTAATATCAGTCTTGGCGCATATTCCTGTGTTTAAAATATTCAAAGATCGAGATAGGAAGATTATGAAAATTGACACTTTGATAACTCTTAACGATAATTTGACAAGACCCAATTAATGGCAGATGTAGCAAACAAATATGAAACCAATGGCCAGTCTTGTTTCTAATTTGAAAAACGCAATCTTAATGTAACTATACGAACGACCCAGATAGGTTGAGAGGTATGAATAGTCTCTTCCGAAACTCGAAGTCAAACGATCATGTGGTCGAATTTATGAAAGGGCTTATTTTTGAAATATTTTGTTCGCATTTCTAACTAGTTTTGGATAAAAAAAGAAAGCTCAAGAAATGAAACAATTTCTAACTTCAAGTGGTTTTAATTCGGTGTTATGTGAAAGAGTATAAATCGATGAATTTGAAGTAAAAAATGTGTATAATTCATATAAATCTAGGGAACTATTTGACCTCAAATGAAGAAGAACCCTTCGTGCAGCTTGCCCACCTTAAAATTTAATGGCTTTTTATCATGAATCATAAAGGTACTAATCATAAGCTCTGAGAATATCATTAAAAATTAAGAGTGCCAAAAATTGCCCCACTCGACTGAATAAACACCAAACAATCCCTCCAAATATAATCAAAATGTACAAATGTTGCTTTTTTGGTTTTGAATCACTTAAGTATAGTCCTTATACTTTTATAAAATCTATTAAAAATTTAAATTTTTGCTCCAAAAAAAGAATAAACTTTTACTAAATTATTCAAATTGACAAAAACCAAACATTTTATTTAATATACTCGAAGCTCTTGATTTATTCAATTATCATACCATCCCTTAAGAAAAACCACATTGCCTTTTAATAGAACATTCATCAACAGAGATATGTAGGTTTAGGTAGGTATACTTACCATGAGCATCCCTATAGTAAGCATGAGTAACACTTCTGAAACGTTCCTGTCCAGCTGTATCCCAAATTTGCAATTTGACTCTTGTATTGTCAACATTAACAACTTTATTCTGTTAAAATAAACGAAATAGAAAAAACAAAACAAATTAAATTATAAATTTAATGAATTAAATTGAAAATAAAAACAATGCAATTAAATTAAAAATACAATATATACAGAGTAAACTTTATACAACTTTTAATAACACACATAAATATTAAATAAGCGACACATAAATACATCGAGTTGTGGAAGTTTTTATTTAATTGTAATTTTATTTTATAGTCAAGCACAATTATTTAGTTTATTGCATGCAGTACATGTAAATTATTTACATTTATAAACGTTATTTGTAGGTTCTCAAAAAGTTTCAAATAAGATACAATTTCATAAAACAAGATAAATCAAAAGACATAGTTAAAATTAGGTTGGCTTTGTTTTCTTTAAAGAAATCTGCCAAAACATCCTACTGGAATTTACGCTTCATATACGGAATAGTTTATTGTTAAAGTATTAATTAGATATGACATTATATAATTTGTTAATAAATTTTCAATTAAAACCTTTGGTGCGGCAATATCAAGAAAGCAAATCAGCAGAAAAACCATAACCTCGTAACTACTAACTATTGGGAAACTGTGTAAAACACTCAACCTATAGAAGTCTAAGTTTAATTCTTGACTAAAAGACCTAAGGAATAATTAATTTATCTCTTGCGATAAAAAGTGCATTTCTAAATGTAGGTCCTATTCTTGGAAAAAAATTGTAAGTCATTTCCATTCCTGTCACAGCTTTCAATACAGACATGGTTGAAAGTTGTAGAGGCTCTGTGCCTCTAAATTAATAAATTTATTTATAGTCAAATTATAATTGGTGATTTCCTAAAAGCTATAAGAAAGTTTAAAAAAAACACATACAATCCAGAAAAATACATGAAATCTTTATTTAAATCAATAGTACGGTGCATATAATTTAAAGTTTGAAGATTATTTCATGCAAATGTTGACTTTAACTGCGCCTCAAATCTTTCCAACATTTTGCCGGTATCTCACGAACATATGCTGCGTTATTGTCTTCCAATGCGTCAATTGAAGCGGACTTGTCTTTATAGACATTCGCTTTAACATAGCTCACAAAAGTCGTTAAATCGCAGGATCTGTGCGGCCAATTGATCGGTCCTGAACGTGAAATAAAATGTTCACAACTCGCCTCTCAATAAGTGCATTGTAGCGCGTGCTGTGTGGCATGTGCACCGTCTTGTTGGAACCACACGTCATACAAGTCAAGTTCTTGCATTTTGGGCAAAAAAAGTTCAATATCAACTTGCGGTAGCGTTCACCATTCACAGGTACGTTGAGGTTCGCATCATCTTTGAAGAAGCACTGTCCAATGATGCCGCCAGCCCATAAACCGCGCCAAACTGTGACTTTTCTGAATGCATTGGTAGCTCTTACAATGCTTCTGGCTGACATTCACTCCAAAATCAACAATTCTGCTTTTTTAAGTACCCATTGAGCCACAATGAGCTTCGTCGCTGACTGACCATTAAATAAAAGAAGCGCGCGATAAACCTTCTCAACAGAGCACGCATTTTGATATTAAAATTCAATAATTTGCAAGTGTTGTTCGTTTGTAAGTAGATTCATGGTTAAATTATAGACCAACCTTAAGAAACGTGTATCATCTGTTTAAACCAGTGTTGCCAAAAAGATAATAGCTAAAAACTCACCCTATACTTCTTAAAACTTTTCTTTTAATTCACACAAATACGAGATCTGTCAAAAAGTGTGTTGAATGTTTATTAATTTAATTCCTTACAAGCACTCTCAACCAAACGATTTTAATATTCTCAATCGTCCTTTCATGTATGTACTTCGCTGCCACATGCTACACATCAAAAATATCTGTAAAAATTGCATGCCATGAGCCAGCCAATATGCTAACGTCCTCAACAACTTCCTTTCCTTTAATTTACTTCACTGGATTTTCAGTAAGTTCATCCTTCACGCAACACTTTTAAAGCATTTTCTGTCTTTCAGTACACTTTAAAATTTCGACTATGCATATTTACTTAAAATAAAAAAATTAGACAACTTAGTATTTTTGGAAGTAAATTTGTATTGTAAATTAACATTCAGCGAAAAACCCGAGTTTAAAGTTCATACATTTATCCTATTAAAAAACTTTGACTTGAAATCCTTATTTTGCATCTACACACGAGCAACAGTTCACGAAACACGTGTCTCGAAAAACATGTTGCTCTCGTTTAATTAAAGTGAAACCCATCATAGTAGTACATGATGTGTCAAATGAACACTTTCTTTAGACTTTAAAAATAAAACTTCATTTATTCTCACAAAACGGCAATAATGTACGTAAAGTTGTGCATACACTCCATAACATGCTTTAAACATTTTTTTAAAGACCTATTTGTGATAGATCATCTAAAATTATGTGTGTCAAAGCTCAAGAGCCTCTGGGACATATCGACAAAAAAGTTCTATGAAAAAAGATTTGAACTTTAAAAATGACACCATAAGAAAAACGACTTCCAAATTATGTATGTATGTTGAAGCAAAATCTATGTTACTATATAATTTAAGGGTTCAGGAGCTATGTTTTGTGTACATAATATTATTTAGTATATAAAGTATGCACATATATATATAATAATATAATTCGAAGATAAAAATACAAAAATAAATTTCCAAGCCAATAACTAACACAAGAAAGAAATCATTCTATTATATCTTATGTAGGTATGAATAAGATTCAAATATATCCAATGTTGTAAATTCACATTACCTAGAGGACATTAACAAAATTTCAAACATATATTTATTGACATTCATTTTTCCATGTTTTATTTGTGACATGTTATGACTTTTATGGCAAGTATTGCATTTGTTAAAAATATCGAACTCAAGATTTTTAAGAAAACTGACATCACGATGGCTACCGTCAGATTCTGATATCGTTCCTATAGCTGCCTAAAGCCTTAACTATTGGGTCGATTGAGTTCAAACTTGGAAGTTAAGAACTTAGCAGGTTCACATAGGGTTTTTTTGTTTTATCAAAAATAACAAAATGTTTAGTTAAAAAAATCAAAAATTCGATTTTTGTGAATTTGTTCTAAAATATTTCTCTTAATTTGATGTCTATTAATATAAAGGACATCATTTTGTATTTTCCCAGAAAAGAAACTCCATAAAACCGTAATTTTGTTTTTAAATGTTCACAGGAACTCATAAACTGATTTAAATATTTGTTTTCTGAACAAGCTTTTCAATAATCCAATATTTTATTGATTGATTGACGGGTCAGTATTTTTCAATAAAATTCAAATGATATTACTCAAATTTATACCAAAAACATTTCCAGAAAAAAACACAACATTTATTAAAAAACACGATTTTCGAAAAAAAACAAAAAATAAGGTTTCTAATGAATTAAATGGCTTTACATTTTTTTAAGATTAACTCATTTTGCATGTGTTCTCTTAAGTCTTAAAAAGATTCTTTAAATAATAGAGCAAGTTTGTGCGATCCATTTGTGCATTTAAGTTTTCTTATTCCATACTTTATATACCATACATAACAGTTTCTATTGTATATTATTAGCTATACATTGTATGTTCATAGAATAAAATTATTATCCTGCGGTAATAATCTTAACATTTGATACTGAATGATATTGACAATGAAGAATGAAGATGATTGAATGTGAATACAATTTTTTGTATGCAAAACTCTTTCTCAAAAGACGGTATATGTATTATATATGTATTTACATGTACATACTTTTCTTATACAAAAAAAAATAGATTTTTCCTACTGTACATAATGTGGTTATGTTTGATATTATATAAGGTGTTTCAAAAATTGATAATAATATCTCGAATCCTGCAAATTCTTTTTATTTGAATATATACATATGCTTCATGTAATATAAGAAGAAATGTCTATTATGCTTTAGAAAACGATTGTTACCATACACTATTTTGAACATATAGAATACATAATAGAAAAATAACGTTGTTTTGATATCCTGTATTTTGAATAGAGTACTTTTACCAGTGCAGTATTTCGACCCTAACCCGCTTTGAACTTCTAGTAAAATATATATTTGTCTCTTTTAATTTTTCACTAATGTTTGACTCAAAAATCAAATGAATTCCAATTAAGATTCTGCTAACCATTTATGTTAGCCTCTAAGATAGTTTTTTTTTCTTCCTAAAATGTTATGTTTTGGATACTTATACTTGGAATCAAAATCCAGCTTTTAAATTCTGTTTGTTCTTTAACTCCATTCGAACTAGCGTTTATTTTAGCGGACGATTCACTTCATGAGAAACCATTAGAAAGCCTTAAATAATTTTCTTATGATAGTTCATTTAAAAAAGAAAGTTTCTACTTTGAAAAATAGTCCTGAATTCGAACTAAAAATTTTTCTATCACATCAGGTTTTTTAAAATATGCTTTAAATGTGGTAAACACAACCAAAACATGGGGTCTTAAGGCTAAGTTAAAGCACAACATATCCCTTAACATTAAAATGTATAGTGATTTTGAAAAGTACAAATCATTGTTTTATAAAGTTACAGTTTAAATCATTTTAGCATCACACTCAAAAATCTCATTATTTATTGGCCTTTATTTAAATATATATGAAGTTTTAAGCAAGGCTTGAATTGAATGCATTCACGTTTTTGAAACATAAGCTTTGGAGCAATGCAAATTGCTGATTACACATCCGAAATTCGATTTTTATTATCGTGTGCTCAAAATTTAAAAATACACGTTTTAACATTATTTTTATATTTTTGTACAAGTTTCAATCCGTTTTGCCCTATTCTGTTGCAAACCGTTTTAACATACATAAATACTTCAACGCTTTTTTAAAGATTCGGTGCTCATTTTATGCAGTTAAATTTTTCGATACAATTCAATCTTTGTATAACTTTTTTCCAAATTTCACAACGAGGTGGATATTTATAAGAAATCAATTCCAAGTCTTGCTTTGAAATCCTTAGGTTAGATGCATTGCCTTTAAAAACGAATTTAGAAGAAACGCCAGAGAGGCAAAAAACATTGCGGAATCGTCAGGAAATAAAATGTTTGATTTTACATTTATTTGCTATCTGCTAATTTGATTTGATATTTTAGAAAATATAAATAAAACTAGTAAAAATTTACAAAGTCCACCCGTTAATCTGTCAACTTGCATAAAAATTTTAGAAAACACAAAAACCAGTTTGACTTTAATGCGTTCCTATTAAAAAATGTAATGGGTAGGTATGTTTAATTAACCGAGCGTATTGCTAGTTCCCTAGAAATGCCAAATATGTTTCCTGAAGCTTCATCATAGCGACCTCAGCGGAGAAAAAGACTTTATGCTGATGAATATCCTGAAACTATATTAGACCTGAAACAAAGATTTAAAGTAGATTTTTTTTTCAAAATACTTGATCAAGCCATTCAACCAATTTTAGAAAGGTTTGAACAGATTGATACCTATAGTATCCATTTTTTATTTGTATGTAACATAAGCGAATGTTTAAAAAATAAAAATGTACGTTCTTCATGCCTTAATTTGCAGAATGTTATAAGATTATGTTAATTGTAATATCCCCGCTTGTTACACCACAAAGCTCAAGGCTCAAGTTTAGATGTGTTAAATTTTATTTTTAGTTCAAACATTGAAGATTTTGCTCCGTATTTAGTAATTGCTCTCCACATCCTTAATACAATCCCGGTCACGGTAGCTTCAGGAGAACGTAGTTTTTCTAAACTTAAAACTAGTAAAAATGATATTAGGACAACCATGACTTAAGAGAGATTGGTAGAATTATCTGTAATGTCCATTGAAAAGTAATTATTGAATTCTTTAGACTTTGATGATCTTATTCTGATTTTGCAAAAAGTAAGGCCAGAAAAATAAGTTTCGAAATTTAAACGTTTCCCCTCTGCTCATTTCTTCGCTGCGTTTAAGTTTACGGTTAAGTCCTACTGGGGACACCTCAATGAAAAAAAAGCGTTGAAAATCTACCTCCTGGTAATGTGGAAAAGGCTTATGCTTGTGTATCAGTTTATGTGTACAAATATATAAAGGGGCGCTTTCTACAACTCTTGCACAGGGCGCAAGTTTGGCTGGGCCGGCCCTGAACACAAATGCTTCAGTTTTTTTAAAAGATTCATTTGACACGCGGTAAATTTAACAACTTTTGAAGATTTTTCAATTTTTATGAAATTCTATAAATATTTCAACTAAATATTGAGAAAAGGGATTGTAGGTTTTAAAAATAATCATGAAGAAAAGCTATGTCATGAATTAAGACCGCCGTAAACAGGTCGTGTTTTTGGAATTTTATATAAAGTAATATCCCAAAAACCTTAAGTGATAGAGTAATATAATTGTTAGGAACAAAATGTTGTCCACCAATGTAATCTAAAAAGCTGACATTTTTTCAAAATTATTAAGTAACTAAACATTTACAAACAAATCTATCGGAATCAAAAACATAGTTATTTTTGAATCAGCTGACTTCCTAGGATGATTTTCTACGATTTTTTTTTAATTTAAGCTTAACATTTTTTTAAAAGAATTTAGTAAATGCTTAAAATAAAGAACAAAATTGGTTCTAAAGAAAATATAAAGCTCTAAAGGTTTTTCATGTTTTCTTTGCATAAATTAAGTCTTTCGAGGAAATTCTATATCTCTTCTTTTTTTTGGAACTGTTTTCGTGAATACTATATGAATATTTTATTTTCATTGAAAGTGGCTTATGGTAGTATCTTATCCATTTATTGTTTTAGAAATACACAAGTCATTTGTTGTACTCAGAAAATAATTTATTAATTTATTTAGCATGAATTGAGGTTTATATTTGTTAAACACAAATCAAAATTAATTACAAATTAAGTTTATTTTGTGCGAATTAATTGCACGCGAAAATCATTTTTAATTAATTTTCAGCAAAATGTAAGCCTATTTAAATAAACGGATAATATCCAAACAATTACCTTACGTAGTGGCATACAATAATTACTATTGGCTATTTATCGGTCTAAAACCACATGCATACTTTTTTAAATGTATAATATATAGACTGTATTGCAGATTAACACTTTGATGTTGCATTTATCTCATGCAGAGGCATTAGCTGCAAGGGTCCTTGGTGCAGTAAATGAAACACCTAAATGGTATGTGGTCCTTTAGATCGAACACTAATACACACCTCACCACCTTTTCTCATTCTGCTTCAAAAACGAGATTGTGGTTTTTGAATCGAATAGAGTATTTTAGAAAACGAGTGACACATGTTGTATTGAAAGTGGAAATATGCTTTTGAGATTTAAATAGAGGAAATCACACTTCAATAAATCGGTGATAAATAGGTGTTGAGATAAATAATGGAATTTGTTGTATTCAAATCAAGAGAACTAAGTATTTCAAATTCAATTCAAGCTCAACAAGTAAAATAAAAATGCTGAATCAAACACATATCGTTCTTATTGATTTTAACATCAGGATTTTTTGAAATTTTAGTAAAATAATTAAATTATTGCCTACATAGACTGATACCGATAAATATGTTCGCTTTTATGTACAATATTCGCATACTTACATCCTGTATGTATGTACAGCAAACAATTTGTTCGATTTTCCTCAAAAAATACCTTTACCAACCTTAAAAATATTGTCTATCCTTCATAAATCTTCCTAATTTAATAGGAAAGAAAAAAATCTAAAAATACATTCATCTCTTACCCACCGGAAAATTTAAGTTCCACCATCAGAGGAAAAAATACCAAAGCCAGATTATTCAAAGTTCTATAGGTACGAGTATAAAGAGTGTTAACTTCCTTTGTACGTGATGTCGTTGTGTTTTTATTTTTTTGAAAGGTTGAATGATTTCCCCCAAAAATCAAGGATTGCAATTGAGTTAATTCTATATAAGACTCCACGAAGTTCTTCTTTTGGTTTCAATTCGCTTAACCAAAAAGAAGCTAACGCTTTTGAATCGGCCGAACCTTTGCCCCATCAGGCAAGAGTGTTATAAAAAATTTAATAACCTAAGGCTTCTTTTTTTCCTTTATATTACGCACGGCGAAAGTTTTTCATCTCAATTTCCGAAAGATATCAAATAATAATTCTAAGGATAAACTTACGCAACCTTAGAAAAAAAGGTCAAGATTAATTCAAAAGTTGATTGAGGGTAGCAAATTTTTGTAACGTCTATTAAGCATAATATAGTAAAGGTATGAAAAATTCACGATATAAGAGGGGATGGTTGTGGATAATAATGATCAAATTATATCCTGTTTAAAAAATAAGAAATTAGAGGAAGAATTTAGACTTTGATTCACGAAGCATTAGTTTTCTTTAATAAGCTTAAAACACCATTTTTCTATAGTTTTATAAGTTTTAAACGCCAAACATAGGTCAATCACATCTTTCGAGAACTTGGCGCTACGCTTGAGGTCTTATATAAGATCGAATTGGAAGTGGTCTACAACTGCTAAAACTGACTAAAACAACAGATGGCGCGGAATGATGATTGTACCAAAAATCTAGAAGGTTCTGCTAATTGAAAAATTAAAAACCACATCCTCCAAATTTCTGTAGTGATGTCAAAAGATTATGAACACTTTTTAAAAATTCTAAGGAAATTTTTTAAGTATGAGGAATACATTATATAATATTAATGCATAACAGGATAAAATGCACGACTGGATCGCACGAACTTGCTCCTTTCGCAAAGAATCTGTTTAAAAAAGTACCTATACATCTATAAGATTTGAAAATATACGTGTAAAATAACCTTGTCTTCAAAGATATAAATGCCATTTAATTTGTCAGAAAAACTCAATTTTTCATTTTTTTGTTTAAAAATCGTTAGACCGCTTTTATTTAAGTTATTTTTGTATGTATACATATACATGCAGTTGTTTAGTGATTGAATTGAAATTTAGTCTGGACGAATCATCATCATACATATTATTAAGTTAGCATGTCTCCCTTTTTCGGCTCTCATACGGAACTAATTTTAACAAATAAGTCGTCAAAACAAAGAAAATTTTCCGTAGACTATGCGAATTGTATTTTATTGAATATTAATTTATAATTTGTTGAAAAAACTCAACTTTTTATTATAATAAAAATATGAAACACTCGAAAAATATTATGTTAAGGGAAATGGTTTGTGTATTTGAATGAACTTAGCGAATACACACCATTTTTTGTCGGTAAGCTGGTTTCATCCCAAGACACAGCTCATCCTAGGACAACTCATCCCGAAAATGAAAAATACTTCAAAGCATACTTAACGAAAATAATTGTTTGTGTATTCAACTAGTTCGTTTAAAGCTCTTTCCTTTGGATAGCGTTAATTTAATTTTATAAGGATGGAAATAAATTATCTAAAGATAAGAAAGAGGCAGAACATGTTTAAATTGTAAAGCGATCGCCTATTGGTTGTGTAGTTAGGTAGGTGTCTAAAACGAATAAAGAAAAGTTCATTGGCGTGCTCTGCTTTATGCAAATAGATAGATAAAGACGTGTTTATGATGATAATGAAGGAATGTTATTGGTAGGTAGAAGGTACTTACTACAATCCAATTTCATTTTTTAGTTCCTACAAGTTTTCAGCTCAAACATGGAGTTATTACGTTCAGTTTATGCATTGATTTGGAGATGGGCGGGGGTTACATTTTATACAAGTAAAAAATAAAAAAAATAATTTGAGATTCAAAATTTTACCTGAAAATTAAGTTTGTCTTCAAAAATTTAAATGCCATTTTAAAAATCAAAATATCTTTGATTTTTCAAATTTTTTTTTCGAAAATCGTTAGAGCTGTGTTTTTTCTTAAATTAATTTTGCATAGCTATATAAAATTTTTTAATTTGGTTTTAAAAATATTTTTGGTATGCAGTTGTTTAGTGATTGTAAATATACGCTCTACATTTGAATTTCGTTAGAAAAATGTTGAACCGTTTTTGAGATATAGAATTTTGAATTTTTTCAAATTCAATATTTTTTTAAAAATCCAAACCAAAAAAATTGTACTCTTGATCATTAAATATTGTTAAGGCAATAAAAGAGCTCGTTCAAAACAAAATTATTGAAATTGGTTCATAAGTTGCTGAGAAAATTAAAAAACAAAATAACGGTTCTATGAGCGGCACCTTTCCTGAGCAATACAAAAATATGTTTTCCTTATTAAAAGAAGCTAAGTTTAAAAATAAAATTTTAAAGAAAATTTAAAAAACATCTATCGGTTTGTTTTTGAGAAAATTCGAATTTGGGTTTTTTGACTAAACAATTTATATGGGGGCTATTAATTTTGATCTTTAATAAAATGAAAACTTTAACTTTCAAATTCGAACTCAAGCGACCCAATGATTTAGGCTGTAGAAGCGTGGACAGAAAGACAGGACAGACGGACGGAATTGCGGAACGCACTTTTTTCGACTTTTCTACCACCGTAATATCATGTTTGATTAAAATCTCGAGTTCGAAATTTTACACGAATGCAAAACTTGCCATATACATAGTGCCTATAATATGTCGCAAGTAAAAAATAAAGACAACATTATTTTGTTGCGTTTTATTGATTTTTTAATTGCATAATAAATATTTCGAGAACAAAGAAGGTTATGATCGGTGCCACAATCGATTTCCTGTTCTAGCCTCTTAGAAGAAAGATTTAAAGATTTTTCTAACTAACTGTAGGTTCTGTCAGATTTTTGATTTTCTATTTGTAATGAGTTTAAAAACATTTTTATTAAGTTGCACACTCACTGCTGTGCCTATTTGGCTCATTGAATTTCTTCAATAGATATGCAAAGCCAACTTTGATTGCAATTGATAAAACAGCCTTTTATTCGATTTAACAAATACTGGGAAGATACTAGCACAAGTATTGCATTGTGAAATGACATTTTCAAACTCTTTTTTTGCATATCTTTTATTCCTAAAATAAATAAATCCACTTTTAATTTATCTTTTCTATAGAAATTTTGGACTTCAGCATTTGTACAGAATAAACAACCATAATGCAAAGTTATGATATAATTGTGTGTTTACCTTAAAATACTTGTCCTTCTGATTTACCAGCAATTCCTTAGCATCATAATTTAGTTTTATTCTCAATAAACTAAAACGGTTAAACGCGTTAATATACTTTATGTATAGTTACACAAGCTTATGTCCACCATTTCTTAGAATAATTCATAAAGCAGATACCTTCATTTCTTTTCCCCCATCCTTCGTTAAGGACGTACTTAGAATTCATTCATTCCCAAACCGATTAGAAGTTATTATACCAAGAATTTTATTTGTCAGAATATTTGATTCATTCCAGAGGCAAAGGGAAATAAATACACACATTTTGCATTTAGTAATGTTGTCTCGGCAAAGTTGTACATATTTTCTCATTCAGTAAACAAGAAGTGATTTTGTAGAAATACACTTTATCACAATGCGATGTAATGCGATTTATTTATCATTTTGAAGTGAAATACAGAAAAAACAACTGGGAAGGATTACTTATATATATAATAATACCCAACATCAAATATAATTCATTTGACATTGTCAAGAAGTTCTTGGAAGAAGAACTTTGCCTTTGGTATTGATTTATGTTAAATATTTGTAAATACCTAGAAGTTGGCATAGCTAGTGTCATCGTGAGTTATTTTTTATTTTTCTTCCTTTAATCGGCTTAAGAATGTTGTTTTATTTTTATGTCTGCCAACATTTCCTATGCAATGCATTTTGCTAAATAAACAATCCAATGTGCAAATTAATGTGTCAAATTATTCAGCCTGCAGACCGCTGAGTGTACCTACTAAAAGACTTAAAGTTTGCAATACTTCATAAGCTTATCAAGCTAAAAAATTGCCATTGTTTTCCTCGAACGTATATGTGATATTATATCGTAAAAAAAATAAATAAAAGCTGGTGAGTTTGGAATAAATGGAGGTTTCCAATATTTTAAAAGTTAAAGTTTGCGATATGAAAACAGTGCACTTTAGTACAAAAAATAACTTCTATGTAGTTTAAAGTGGAGCTGCAGTGATTTCTCAGCTGAGCATTAGGGTCCAAATAACATTATCTTATTTAATGTTAATCGAAAGTAAAACTCTCTTCAAAGTCTGTAGGGATTTATCAGCTCAATGTGTTGTGTTCACAAAAAAATTTACAATTCCACGAACTTCTTAATAGCTTAATGTAAACAAAATTTAATAACTTTAAAACTCCGATTTCGTCGGCAATGTATTTTAGAGCTTATTCTTAACAAACAGAAGCTTAGAAGTGAACAAATTTTAGGTGTTTGCTTTAACACTCATGCGTTATTCAAGTACAAGCTGATCTTTACCATCGGCCATGTTGTTACCATTCTAAGGTGGAGTGGAGTGGAGGTGGAATGAAGTAAAATTAAATTTATGTATCAGCAATTGCAAGGTTATGTTTGAAAACCCTAAAGATTGAAATATACGTATTGTTAAAAAGGAAAACAAACTTTTTGTGCGGCATCATCTAAATTCGTTGCCGTTTCAATAGGAGGACCACAGTTCTTTAGAATATTACGAGCTACGTCAACATTTGTGGTCCTTCGTCCCGGAGCAACCAATACACTGTATGAATATTTCAGCGCCTGAGTACAATGTCTCATTGTCATTCTAGAGGAGTAACTGATCTAACCCCTCATGAACCCGCAACCAAGACTCGTAAAAGCTTACACGGGCGTCTGTCTCCACCCAGCATTAGTCTGTTGTCTTTCCCTCAACATGGGAAATCTGGCTCGAAGCACCAAATATTCACGTAGCTCGTAATATTCTAAAGAACTCTGGTCTTCCTATTGAAAAGGCAACGAATTAAGATGATGCCGCACAAAAGGTTTGTTTTTCTTTTTAACAATACATACATTTTAATCTTTAGGTTTTTCAATTGCAGTTACAAATTTAATTTTACTTCATTGAACTTTTTGGAATGTTGGTTGGGTGGTAGCGATGGTGAGACTGAGAAAAGATAAATTTATATGACATTTGACGGCTGAGAAGCCACCGCCGTCAGAAAATAGCCGTAAGTCGATCATTTTCTGAGTCTCGACCTTAAGGCTGTTAACAACATGGGCGATGGTTAAGATCAGTTTATACTTGAACATGCGTCTTTAACTAAGATGCTTAATGTATAACTTTAAAGACTACATTTTTATTCGATCTCAAAAAGTCTGTTCAAGTGAGAATACCAGGACGAAACTACAATTTTTTATCTACTTTATGCCGGAAAGATGTTTTAGATTTACATATATGTTTATGCAATATTTGTGTGTAGGTGAGATGTATGTATATAGTAAAGTTTACAAAATTTCAAGTTCCTCTTAAATGGCAAACGTTTTCTGAACTTCAAATACGACACAATACAAGAATATAATAGAACACAGTTTCAACACAAAAGATGACAATCTACAAAAAGGAAGCTTAAGGACAGGTACATAGTACACAAGAATATAGTACACAAGAGAAAAATAAAAACTTTTTTGTTTGTTTGCATAACTAAGGGATAAAAATAAACAATGATGGCGAACACAAAATTTATACAAATTTTGTTTATTTTAAAGAAGAAAACTCCTTTTTCACTTTTCAACCCTAGCAAAGTAAGTTACTTACTTATGAATACATTTTATAAAATTGCATTATTATACCTTACATTGTATATTTGGTTGTATAAATGTTAAAAAGGAACATTGGATAAACCCTCTTAAATGTTTTTTTTTTTTAAGTTAATAACATTAGCAAAGAAAAATTATTTTGAAAAATGGAAAATTGAGAAATGAATCAAGTATAGAATATATACAATAATGTCTTTTAAGAACAACAATATTAAAACAATGCCTTTTGAAAGGACTTTAACAAAACTCTGTTCTTCAAACAAATCATCAAAGTAAAGAAAATTAACTTTTATTTTTGGGAATGCTTTTTATTTTTATAAATACAAAACAAAATTATGAATAGGTAATTATTTAATGTTTTTATTTTGATCTAAATAAAATAAAATAAATTTAAAAGAATAGTAATTTGTTAGATATGAAATACAAAAATAAAAAAGAGATTAACTAATTGGAATGTCGAGGTCCGTCATATAAACTTCGACAAAAGAAGAGCAATTTGTTTTTTCCCACAATCAATCTAACACCTAAAAATCCCCGTTATTAAATTTTGACTATAATGGATTATCCAATTTTCGGTTTCAAAAGTATAGGTCTGGAATTTGACATCTGTAAAACTAAGTTGTTAAACCAAGTTTTTGAACACAATTTTCTTCAGCGACGAAGCACATTTCTTACTCGGTGGGTATGTTAAAAAACAAAATTTTAGTTCTAAGAAAACTCAAGTAATTGAAGTGAGGCTATGACATCCACAAATAGTTATTATTTGGTGCGCTCTTTGGTCCGGAGGCTTGGTTGGACATTACTTTTTCAAAAACGACGATGGAACGACTGTCATTGTTAATTTGGAAAGTTATGGTCACAGGAAAAAAGGTTTTTGTGCCTGCCATTTGAAAATACCACTAAAAGAATATGTGGTTTCAACAAGGCGGTGCCAAAACTTGAGCAAATATGACTTTATTGCAAGAGGCATTTCCTGGCCGCTTTTTTTCTCGTCGTGGCGATATTAACTGGCCACCAAGATCATGTGATTTGACACCGCATTATTTTTGTGAGGCTACCTTTAACTCTTGAGCACTAAAAAACCAACATTCGTCAAGTTATTGCTGAGAAACCACCAATATGAGTCAAAAAGTTGTAAAAAAAACGGATGCTTGCAACAATTCCCGTAATGGAACATAGTGTAAACGTTCAAGCATTAAATTAAATTAATTAATAAAGAAATATCTTGAAAAACAATATTTTATATGTGTTTTATTCACGTTTACTCTTGAATCCATAAAATTGATAAACTAAAGCAAAACAAAATTTTCAGCTCTAGAATTATTATATCTGTAGTATGCATGTTGCAAGTTAAAAACTTTAAATTTTTAAACTTTTTAAAATTATTGCTTTTACCATTCGACTAAGCTCAACTCAACACCAATAACTCAAGTCACTTAACTTAAGAAAAAAAAATGTTCTTCTTGAATCTCTGGCTTGTGCGATTCTTTCAGTACCTACCTATGTTCGAGGAGAATCGATCAATTTTACAGAATGACCTTAATCGAGGCCTATTATTTCTTGGAGATTGATTTTATGTACAAGTAAAGTGTGCATTATTCAAAATGGAAACAGTTTAAAGAACATTCTCTTAGCCCCAGATTGTCTCAGTCTCTTAATTTCTTAACAACGAAACTATATTATGTTCAAAAACTATTTTGGGATTGCTAGTTAATTTTAAAAGTTTCAAAAAATATTTAAACCAATATATCATTCCGTTATTGTTTATTAAATTTTATACGGACTTATGTCCAGTGTATCCTGCTTGCTATCAAAATATCCACACTATTCTTCATTCCGGTTTTTTCCCATTTGCCATTTAACGTTATATTTCAAAATGTTTGTTTTTTTTTAAACTTAGTCTTTTGAACGTTTGTGCTTCGAGACTTTTTGGTTCAGAAATAAGAACTATGTATGTTTTTAGAGATTTTAAATATTAATTGAAAGAATTAGGAATTAGTCGGAATGTTAAAATATCACAAAAACAAACAACAAAGTTAAGAACATGATCATTTTTAAACTTCTGCAAAAAGAATTTATCAATAGTAAAAACACATTATACATTGGTTCAAAAGTCTTTAATTTATTTATCACTGCACAGCATACAACTTAAGTTCTACAACAACCATCGAGAGATTTTTAAATTACAAAAGCTTTAAATTATAGAAAAATATTAATAGCATATTTCTGAAAAGGTACATAAAGTACTTTGTTATAAATGTACATCACGTATAAATGTACACATCAAAAAATAGAATTATCAAGAACAATAACAAAAGAAAAAAAGAAAACAGCTCATAAATAAATATTTATCACAAATAACCTACATACGTTTTTGATGACAATGCATATATGTCAGTTTAAGGACCCTCACACATACACATAAATGACACAAACGATTTAAAAAGGAAATAAAAGAAAACAAAAACAACATCAACAATAAAAAAATCCACATCCGTTACAATCACAATATAATTCACAACACATAAATCCAAAGAACCGAAAATTGAATTTAAAAAATAAAATCTTCAAATCTGGAATTTTGGCAAATCTGAAATCTCGCTCTCACCCTAAAATCAATTCCAACGGTTGAAATGAAATTGCCTGAAAGAAATGTACCATCCCGGAATCTCACCAAAAGACATGTCTTCCCGACACCTGAATCACCAAGGAGCATCACCTGTTGAGTTATATACATAGGTATAAACATACATACATATAAATGAGTGTAATATTATAAATTGATTTTTGTGTGTTCTTCAAGTTTTCTTTTTCTTTTTATTTTATTTTGTTTGTTTTTCTTTGAAGAAAAGTTTTTAAACGCTTTTTAAATTTTATTTTTTCTTCGTAGGATAAATTCTTTTTGTTCGTAAATTTACAACATTTTGGGACGCAAGATTTAAAACATTCGTACTCACAAGACCACACATTCAATTTCATAGCTCACTCATGCAATTAATTTATGGTTACCTTCATACGTCGTCGCGTCACCGTTCGTCGTCGTAGACGCGTCGGTCGTCAGGTCGTCTTGTTAAAAAGAAGTCTATAGAAAATTTATTTTGACTTATGTACATATATTTTGGTCCTCTTACCCTGGTTTATAAATTTGCATAACAAACACATCAAGCTCATAATTATTTTAGATGGATGATATTCAAATATATGTTTATTCTTGAGACAGATTTTTACCAATACCACTTTGAACGTTATCCTTGCAAATACATCTGCCACACATATTCATACAGACACACACTCAAACATACACAATACATACAATTTTATAGCAGACATTTAAATTATGTCCATAATAATTTTGATTTCTCAAGTAGACGAAGTGAAGGAGCTATAAATGTTAAGTTGTTATTATTATTGTTATAAAAGGTCCTTGCCGTTAAGTGGTTGTCGAGCTTTTTTTATGGTTTAAGTTATATCCTATTTGGAAGCCAACCAACAGAACCAGTAGTAAATAAGTTGAGTGTGAAATTCTTTGAAATTTGAATTAAGTTACATAACATTAAACTATAAAGTTTTTTACACCTCCTCCTTTATTTAAATCACTATTGTGGAACTAAGCAGGTGAGTTTTAAAAGTTGAAGGACTTTTATTTTGTTTCACCACAGGATTTGATTTTGATTTGTTTTGTTTGTTTTTAAAGAAAAATAAATCACAGCAGCTATTGTATGCAAAACGTTTATATGCAGATATTTTTCTAGAAATTCACTTGGGCTGTGTTTTTGATTGCTATACAAAAAACTTTTCTCTCAAATTCGGGATTTTGTTTTGAACATAAGGTAGTATTGGACATTTTTTATGATTTTCTGAAATTATTCTAAGAATTTGATGTTTTAAAGTTCTGCACATTTTTTTTTTCGAAAAAAATATCTATTCTGTTTTAAATTTGGCTAGAGATCTCTAAAGGTGTATTCTCAGAAATATAAACAAACCTTTTTTGTAAAAATTTTTCAAAAATTTAAGAATTGAATGTATTGGGTTTGATTTCTAAAAATATTCTATTTTATTTCAATAAGAAAAAAAGAAATACAAGGCTCATTTGATAAACATAGGTAGAAAATTCTATTTAATGTATTGCTCCTGCTCTGAGAAAGTTCTCAAAAATCTTCGAAAAACAAACTCTGGGGAGGTATATAATTTGTTTTTTTTTTATAATAAACGGGCACTCAAGGGGTTTTTAATACCCTTAACATGTTTAAAGTTTAAACACAGTGTGAGCTTTAGGAAAATAGGAAAGAATTAAAGAGGAGATGCCGATGCACATTGGTCTTAAAGTTTTGAATATCAAAATGATAGGGAAGAACAGAGCTGGGCATTCTACATTTTCCATGTGTGTTTAAAAAAAGAATCTCTATACTTGACAGTACGTCCCAAATTGAGCTCATTCCATATGAGGTGATCTGTGATACATATACCGAGTACTGAAAGTTTATTAGTTTCATGGATGCAAGTGCCGCTCATGGATAGCGGTATCGGGGGTGGGTTACGCTTTAACAACAGGAGACAGCATTGAGTTTTCAAAGCATTAAATTCTACACGGTTTTTGATTCCCCATTGTACAATGCTGTCGAGATCAGAATATTATGAGATTATCATAAGCAGCCGTTAAAATTCCAGTTATAAGTTTCAGACAAAAGATCATTTACAAAAATAAGAAAGAGCGTCAGAGACAAAACGGAACCCTGGGGTACACCAGCGTTTATTTTGTGAATATCATATTTGAACCTGTCCAATACTACTTGAATTGAACGGTCCGAAAGGTTATTTAAGTGGAAAGACTTTGAATACAATTGATCAAATTTGTAAACCAAAAATGTATACAAAAGCATTACAAAATTTTTATTAGATAACAGTGACATTTTAAACTTATAAACGAGGTATGGTTGCGCGGATAGTTTAAAATCTTCTAGTAATAATAATTATTTTTATGAAGTATAAATATTTTTTATTTCAATTTAATTTAGCACTAATCGGTGCATAATATTTTTTGATAACCTGTCTTTCGTTAACACAATTAAATTCGACGGTTATCCTACACGTGAACATGCAACTTATAGCCCATGAGAAAAACATGGATTTCCATATTTTAACCACACATTGTTTGGCCTTGAGACTCTGATGGTATCATTGGAATACGTGGCAAAAGGACCACTTTTTCTTCACACTTTCCAATTCTTTCGAAAATATTTCGGTACGATTTTGTGATGACCTAAACGTATACCGTTGAATAACTGAGGTGGATTCAAATCGAATCGAAGATCATGTGGTGTCATTCTAGGTATATTTAATGAATTTAAAAATTAAACTGGAAAATTTACACTTTTACACAATTAAGATGTTTGCTATCATATCTTTTAAGTAAGATCAAACTGCACATGGTGTACAAATTTTATTAAAATCGGTTAAGTAGTTTGGGAGTTCATCAAGGATAAACATCGTTGAATTTATTTCAAATACATATTTAACGAAGACAAAAAGAAAATTCTGTTTAATTTATTGTTCCTGCTCTGGGAAATATTTAAAAAAAATTCGAAAAATTTTGATTTTTTTTACTATTATCTTATTGGAAAAATTGGTTGAAACATCTGACGCACGTTTTTTGTTTTGTTTCACTGTCAAACATCGTCTTACAAACGAACAACGCTTGCAAATTATTGAATTTTACTATCAAAATGCGTGGTCTGTTAAAAAAGTTCATCGCGTGCTTCTTTAACTTTTACGGTCAGTTTAGTCGACCCACTTTTTGGGCTATTGTGACTAAATCTCACACGAAATTTAAATTGTTGGACATTAAACCACCAACACGCTTACATAAAGTGCGATCTGATAAAAATATTGCAGCTGTATTAGCCAAATGCCCCTCAATTATCAATTCGTCGCCGTTCGCAACAATTGAGCCTTTTTTACTCAACAACATGGAAAATTTTGGGGAATGTTTTAGGTGTAATACCTTTCAAGATACAGCTGGTGCAAGAATTAAAGCCGAACGATCTACTGCAACGTAAAATTTTGCGTGAATGGGCTCTTGTAAAGTTGGCCGAAGATCCACTTTTTACCGAAAAATTGTGTTCAGCGACGAAACTAATTTTTGGCTCAATGGGTACGTAAAAAAGCAGAATTGTGGATTGTGGAGTGAATATCAGCCAGTAGCATTGCAAGAGCTAACAATGCATCGAGAAAAAGTCACAGTTTGGTGGGATTTATGGGCTGATGGCATCATTGGACCGTACTTCTTTAAAGATAATGCGAATCGTAACTTAATTGTGAATGGTGAGCGCTGCCGTGAGATGATATCCAACTTTTTTTTTACCCAAATTGAAAGAGCTTTATTTGTAATACATGTAGTTTCAACAAGACGCTGCCATTTTTTTCACGTTCGCAACATGCCGAAATGTTGGAAAGAGTATGCGGATGGACAATTTAAGGCGCAGTCAAGGTCTACATTTACATGAAATTATCTTCAAACATTAAATTATATGAACCGTACTATCGATTCAAATAAAGATTTAATGCATTTTTCTAGATTGTATGTATTTTTTTTAACTTTCCTATAGCTTTTAAAAAATCATTCTTTTTAAACATTATTCCATATATAACATAAATGAAGAGTATCAAACACAAAATAACAACAAAATTCTACCCCCATATGTGTGAAACAACGTTGGATTGGCTTGAAAAAGTCAATTTCTCATTAGTTGCTATAAAAATGAAATAAAACTCTATTCGCATATCAAACAATTAATAAATTATTCGAACGCAAAATACCCTGCCGATAAGTGTTTAAGTTTCCTACACCTTTCCAAAAAGTTTTCATTCCTTTGAATATGCCAACAAACACTTAAGGCCAATATCATACAAGCAATTTGTTAGCTAAGGTCCCCAGCCATTAACTAGGTCTTGGAAAAGTGAAGTGACAGTATACGACTTTTAGCAAAATATATCCCTCATAAATGAAGAAAAACACAAACATTTTCATTTTTTAACACAAAATGGCAGATTCGATCGTGGTTTACATTTAAAGATATGCTTTTAATTTTCTATTCAGTAGTATAACGAAATCCGTAGACATTTTTAAATTGCAGTTAATTAAGTGTAAACAATCTGCCCTGAGTTATACGCGCTAAAAATCAAATATTATCCCTTCGAATAAAAAGTGAACCCTTTCATTAAAATGTTTTTTGAATATTTATATTTGTATGGATATATTTCTGAATCTTGATGCTTGGAGTAAAAAGTTAAACATTTTTTTTAATTTAATTAACGGAAAATTATTTTCAAAAATATTTCAGCTGTAAGTATTTAACCTTTCGTATATATATACTAAGATCTTATTCATAAAAACAGTTAATATTGAATAAAAAGGACCATAACAAAAACTTTTTGTTTTGTAGGATAGTCTTATCGATTTAAAGCGTCCGAAACAATGAAGAGGATTTCTTAGAAAAGGGAGGGTTTAAATTAAGGTGTGGTTATGGGTGACATTCTGCATGGTTCTAATTTGTAAATTCCAGAGGTGGCTTATAAAAGGTAGAACGTTATGATTTGATTAATGAACAAGCATTTCTTTTTTCTTTGAAAAAAAACTTTTCAGCATTCAATAAGATGTTTCATATTAAACAGCCTGCTATTTGGACAGCTGTTGATGCTTGAAGCTTGAAGCTTGCCATTTCTTATATTTGATAAGCAAAAACTACAAAAAATTGGCAATACATTTTTCAACAATGTATTTAAATTGTAAAAATTAGCTACAAAAATGGTGAATATTTTGCAATCTTAGTTTTACAAAATAAAATCTCCTCACCATGTTATTTCTTGAAGAAGTGATCACAAATGGCATCCAAGATCTTGTGGTTGACAACTTTTAGACTGGTTTTTGAGGCCACATAAATAACGATTCAAACATGAATCGATATCAACAATGCTATTTTTCCACATGTAAATCGTATACTTGAAAAAGTCATTTTTTAACAAAACCCTGTTTGTAATTGAAAAGAAAAAACCACGTCTATCTACCTTTAACAACTCAATGATGTTTAAAGATTTAAGAGCATTTAACTTTAACCAAAACAAATCATTGAAAATCACACTGCTTTTTCATGTAATTCATTTACTTCAAGGCAAATGTAGATCTAATATAAATAATACAAAAAAGGTACTTCCTAAATCCTTACACGTTTTGCGGTTTATAGAAAACGCTAAATTCATTTTTCCCTCAAGTAATATGAATTAAGGTATATCTTTATTCGGAATATATGTTAATATAAAGAGGAAAAGGATAAACTTAAAGAAAACCATGACTCTTGACTTATTTTAAGTTTTAAGTCTTAATAAAGTAGATACATGTTTATCTTCTACTACCATTTGATAAATTACTTCTGGAAAAAAAGAAAAATTATTTCTTTAAATTTAAGAAGAATTTCGTATAGTCAATGTCTTGTATGTAGGAATATGTAATTTTCTATTTAAAACTTAAAATTAAAGTAATTTTAAAGGAATTTAAAGTTGTTCTATTTTCTGTTGTTCTGTTCTGGTAGGTTCAATTGCTTTAGGCTTTAATTATTTTATTATTCAAATTAGTATTTTAATTAAAGACTATTCTAGTTTGTATAAAAGATAATTTATACAAATTTAAATACAAACAGTTTCGTTGTGAACGCCTACAGACATCAATATTAATATTTTTGGTGCAGGAAATGTTTAAAGAAGTTATATCTTGTATAATTGTATATTTTGGGGAATTCAGAAGATGTCAGAGCCATTTTTTAAGCTATAATTAATTCATAACCATGGTATAGTTTTAAATGTATAATATGGAAAATAAAAACATTTTTTAAGGCTCTCAGTAGTAAGGAAAGCCACTCAAATTTCACTAATGAATGAGCATCTATGTGAAATCGCCCTCTGAGTTTTTGTGAAAAAGAACCCTAAGAGACTAATGAAAGTTCACAATCAACATTTTGTAGAATTTTTTTCATAATTGAGAAGACACTATGAATCAAAAAAAGCGATAACATACTTTGGATGGCTGCGAACGGCGGAAAAAATCAAAGTGATATTATGGCATTTCAAATGACAACTGAGTTTGACAGATGACTTAACCATGTTTTTTTGTAATAAGCGCACACTCAAGGGAATAATACTATCCTTATTATATAATGGCTCAGAAAAACAGAGTGTGGCATATTCGCGTAGTACAGCTAAAGCACGAATCTCTGTTTTTGACAGTACGACCAAAGTTGGGCTCGAGGGTATATTGATGAGCATTCCTAGAACCGCGAGTATTACGGTTGAAATGTTTAAGAGGAGGAATGCAACTGGCTATTTCTCTAGAGCATAAACCATTAAAATATCGTTAAAAGAGGGTGAGACAGAAAACATTTCTACGATGTTCAAGCGACGTAAATGATCTTATGACGGTAATATCAGCAATCAATCTAAATGCTCTACATTCAATGCTGTTCAAGAGGCTTAAGTAAGTTGGAGGAGCACCAGTCCAGATATGGAAGTTATACTTAAGTTTTGGACGTATGTATCCCGTCTGTGATCGAAATGTTTAGTCCCTTGACGCATGTGCCATCTATGGATGATGGTAAGGGGGTATATCTCGCTTTAACAATACAAGACAGCATTGGGTTTTCAAAGCTTTAAATTCAACGTGTTTTTTTATTCCCCATTAATGCTGTTTAGGTGGTAATTTAATGAGCTTATCATATTTTATCGTTGCAGTTCCGAAGAAAAACTATTTGAATCTGAAAACGAATATGAAAAGCTAAGAGCACTATCGTCAGCGAAACAATGTATTGGATTAGAAGTTGCAGACGGGAGATTATTAATAAAAATGAGAAAGAGTGTTGGAGATAGAACAGAGCCTTGGGGCACACCAGCATTTATTTTGTGCGATTCAGACTTGAATCTCTTCAATACAACGTGTATTGAACGACTCGAAAGGTAATAACTATTCCAATGAAGCAGGGATTCTTTAAAAACCGAAGGCAAGCTTTTCCTATAAAAGAGCCTGATCCAATATAAAATGATTTTGAAATATCAAGTGCAATAATCATACTTTCTCCAAAACGATGTAAAGATTTGCTCCACTGTTTGGTGAGATGCACCATGAGATCACCATGAGATCACCTATTGCTAAGAAAGTCGTATTGTCGGTTTATAAAGAAAAAAGGAACGAAAGCAGTAATCTAAACTACAAATTGAAGCCATTATATTTTCAATCTTTTCCAGAGTTATAGCTTCTTGAAACCTATGCACATACGAAAAGAACAAGTATTCTTTTAAGGATAGATTACTTTCCCTGTATATGTTTGAGGAACCGCATTTTACAATTGTCTTACCTGTGCTGTTCTCCTATTAGTTCCAGAGGAAATTGAAAGTCCGTTGTTTACACTATCAAGCACCATGTATGTATTTTTAAATATAAAATAAATATGTAAGTGCGATTTATTCCTTATGTATCAAATATTAGTTTACGGGGAAATAATTTTCAAAGAAGTAGGCCCTGGTTTTGAAAATGATTCGTTCTTTTCCAAATACAACGTACAAATTCAGTACAACCATGTGTCAAAGTTCAAATTAAGTTATTTAGTAAATAAAATGTTAACTGAAAAACGTAATGCAGGTACAAAAATATATTTTCAAAAAAAAAGTCCCTGGAAAAAATCAATAATTCGATTTTGTTGCTACCAAAGATATTCATATTATTTGAAATCTTATAAATCAGTAATCTGCAATATTTTTTTGAGATTTTCTTCTTCCATACATTTTTAACCCATTTAAGACATACATAAACCAAAAATAACATCCTTTCGCACATTTTCAACTTATCTCAATCTCACCCATAACCAGATATCATATCTTCTAAGTTCAAATGTTATATCCTTATCAAATCAAAGTTGATGTGTGTTACATCAGAATAAAAGCCAAAGCCAGTCACTCTGGGTTCTTGAGGTGAAACTTAAAACCGACAGTTCCCTCACAGTTGTCACACTTTGACAGTCGATTTCCAGTCCACAGAAAGCTATACTCTCTTTTTATTAAAAACCCATTTCGCAAATCAAGTTAACCTGCGTTACCAAGGGAAATGTACAAATACAAAGCACAAAACGTGACTATATCCAATTTGAGAGGAAGCAACGTAACGTGTGCTTTGTGAAAAGGGATCATCACTTCATCATGCATTGGGAGCACCACCAGCGCTACCCTTGTAAGCACAGCAGAACACATTCACAACTCACAAATGAGTGTTTACCATAGCCATTACATTCACACCCTCTTGAACTTCATCATCATTCTCTTCCTCGCATTCAGCCAACCGTACAACTGACAACCCACAACCCACAACCGCACCAACAAACAAAACAATATAAAGTCATAATCACCTTGCCAAAGATATCATAAATCTCAGTACTACTACTCCGGCTGGGTTTTCTGGATAGCTGACGTGTGTTGGATTCAGTGGACGTGGGGCCACCTCCAGCAGCACTGAAACCATTGGGCGGGTCTTCTAGTCCATTGTCGATTCCATTGACCCGTTCGAGTGTTTTTGGCGACACTTGACCCGGGCAGACATTCTGCCATGTGGGCTTGACCAGTGACTCCCGGCGGTGCAGTTCTTTGGTGATGGGTGGTGATGACGGCCCAGACGATGAATTACTCGCACAACCAGGTGCAGCAGCATTGGAGCTGGGTGTTGGATTGAAGGTGTTTAGGTTCGGTGAACCTTGGTTTATTGAAAAACTGTGAATTGATTGACGTCGCATGCTTTTGCTTTTGATTTTCGTTCTCGGTCTCGTCTACAGATGGCAGCATGTGTTTCGATTCAAATTCAATCTATATTAAAGGTGAATATGCAACGTGTTTTATTTAATAATGATGTTGCCTCTTCTCAGATACGAATACGAAGTGAACAATATTTTACTATAAATCAGCATTTACACGTTACTTTCAGAAAAAGGACAAACTTTTCGGTTTTATTTTTTTGTTTATTACTTCTTTTGAGAACGAGAAAAAGTTTTCTCGAGTTGGATTACAATCGTTGTTATAATTTGTGTATATCGAAGGTGCTTGACTTTTTTGGTCGTGTTTTCTTTCTCAATTTAGGCAATTTAAAGCTAAAAAGTAAAATTTTGTTTTGTTAAGTATTGTTTTTATTTCGTCTGGATTCAAAAAAGTTTTCATTTAACCAAGTTGTTTAACGATAACGATATGGCATTATACTTATTGTAATACGTGGGAGACTCGTTGACAATGTTTTGAGAAATTAAATATCCTTACTATAAACGAATATTATAACTTTGTTATTCAACACCTAAGAAATTTATTGAATAATATTTAAAGGAGTACCCGTGGCATGATGTTTATTGCGTTGGGCTGTCATGCAAGGGGTCTTGGGTTCAATCCCTGCCTGTGCCACCTTCATTAAAAAAAAAAAAAAATTTACGCGGGTACTGCCTCTTGCGAGAAATTGACAAATCCTTCAAGAGTAATTCTTGTCATGAAAAAGTGCTTTCTCAAAAACTAGCCGTTCGGATTCGGCATAAAATTGTAGGTCCCTTCCATTCATGACAACAGTACTCGCACACAGGAATGGTTGAGAGTTGTAAGTCACTAGGCCCTGGTTCACAACGGACTGTTGCGCCACCCCATTTGATTTGAATATTTAAAGCATCATAAAACCATCACATTGTTTACTTCAAGAAAGTTTGGTGTGTTTTTAAAAAATTCAGAGTAACATTGTTAAGTTATAGTATAACGTATTCCGAATATAACTTTACCGATTCTTTTGCGATTTTTTAAATATAACAAATATTGATTAAAAACAACTATATTGCTATTCCAAAATGGTCTTTATTTCACTAAATAACTTACACTAATATAAAGTTTTTCTAAAATGATTTAGTTTCTAGATTCTAGGTCTATAATTTTAATTCTGGTTGAGTTTACTTTTTTTTTTTTTTATTTCGAAAACAACTTTGTAATTCTTTTTTTTTTCATACAAATTTAAGTTTGAGTAATAGACGTAAATTAGCAAAAGGAAACTACAGTTTGAACGTACAATTTTTCTAAAAGAAAAAATTATTTTGTAATGATTTAAGTTTTTCCTTTTTACTCCATCAACGGACAAGTTTTTTAATCGAATTAATTGAACGGGTGTCAAACAGACTTGAGCAAATACAAACTTTTTACATTTCTTTACAACTCAAATAGATAGAAAGTTTTATTTTGTGGTTATGAGCATCAATAAAACAAAAAGTCATAGTTATATTTCTTCTTTCCAACATTGCTGTATTTTTTTTACACCTGGGGGAAAGTTATGTATACACTTAGTTTTCATGTTAAAAAGAAAAACATCAAAAAGACTCCTAGGTGGCACGTACTACTTTCTTGCTATCATAGTTAAAATAAATTAAATGAGTTAAAGTGGCAAGTTCTGAAAGTTTTGGTAGTTAGGTCTTGGAGTTGAAATATTTATGAAGTATGACATTCATAGCTCTTAAAATAGTTCTATATAGAACTGTGGTCTGGTCAGTATAAACTAATGCTTCTTTTTAAATAATCTTAAATTGTGAATGTTAAGCAATATTTTAGAAAAATATATAAAGCGATGATTTAGTTTGTATTCCTCTTCCTTGATGATTTTACCAACTTTACTATACATTTAAATATATTTCTTTATAAAAATCCATTTTATACATATGATTTTATTAAATTACTAATAGTTAGCCATCTTCGTGCAACTGACATCTTCAGAGTTTCCCATTGAAAAAAATTTCCGATTAGGCACAACAACAAAGCGGTAGTGCTACACGGTATTCTCGCCGAATTTCTGCAACCAGTCTTAAGGGTGAAAAAGGAAATGATTGTCAGGCTCCCAAAAAAAGAAGAGATGGTAAAGTGCGAAGATTGTTTTTGAACGCATAGGGGATAACCTTACAGCAGCACTTGATACTGAACAAGCAAAATTCCACACTGCATTCTCCTAAATTGATGACTTCAATACCTTGATCGTAATCGAACACTGCATAATCGAGGGCAAAAGAGCCGGGAGACCAAGAAACATTTGGAGAAGAACAGCTGACGAGGAATCATCAAGATTAAGGAAGACCTGGAGGTAGCTTAAACACATTGCCACATGGTAACGCGAATAGTTGAAACCCTATGTCGCTCTAGCGAAAACTCAGGGAATTTGCTTGTCTGGGGACCTAAGTAAGAAATACTGTTCTCTCCTGATTGAATGTAATTTTATTCTGCCTTAATAACTAAAAAAAAACAAAATGGTACACTGAGGCGTGTGCGTACTTTTATATTCATTTATTTTTTCAACTTCCCATAGGAAGTTATTGTAATGGGTCCGATTTGTCGAATTGGAAATTTTGACATTTCTCGACGTTTCAATGTCCCTAGAGTCGAAAAAACAAGATTTTTAAAAAGATGTCTGTGCGTGCGTGTGTACGTACGTTCGTACGTCCGTCCGTCTGTCCCTCCGTACGTTTGACACTTTTTTTCGTCGTCCATATAGCTCAAGAACCAGTAGAGATATGGACTTCAAATCAATTTTGTTATTCAGATAATAATGCAGAAAGAGGCAGAAAGGGCTTTCAGAAAAATGTTGGTTAACCCTAAATATCTCACGAAAAGATGAGGCTAGAGACTCGAATTAAATGTAATATTATATATTGTAACGTGAAAACAAACCAGTATAGTTTTGGGGAAAAAATCCAATTAACAGTTTTTCATGATGATTTCTTCTCCAAAACAGTTTTGTGCAGCTAAAAATAACGTTTTAACATCTGGTAAATTTTTGGGAAAAAGGAAAAAAAAACATTACTCAAAGTTGGTAAACATTAATTTTCGACTTAAATATCTTTTCAAAACTTTAAAATGTTGTTTTGAATAGAAATCGATCTTATAAGAAATAAAATATTGAAAAATATTGAGAAAAATCGATTTGACAAAAATCGAGTTTACAGAAAATAAAACCTAAAAAAAAATGAATAAAAGTAAATCAAAATTGATTGTCTACTCAAATATGTTTTCAAAATTTTGAGATATTGGCTTTAAACTACTTTTATCCTTTCAAAAAGATTTTTGTTAACATTCAATGAAATTTTGAGACAAAACTTGTAAAAAACCTAAAAAAACAATACTAAAACTTGCTATGAAATTACTTTCGACTCAAATAGCTTTTCAAGAATTAAAAATATTGTCTTTAAACTTTTTTTATATACGAGTATGTATGTTTTATGTGACCAATTTTTTATTGAATATGTGACGATTTATGTTTGGTAATGCAGGCTGTTTTGGTCAATTGATTTTAAATGCAAATAAAAAACTTTATTTCATCTTTTACCCAACTTTTCGTCGACTTCTTCAGGGGTTTTTATTATGATCTTTATTTATTTAAAATCATGAAAAAAAACTTTTTATTTCACAGAAAATATTGTTTTCGATATTCAGTAGTTTTTTTTTATAAATATCCAACAGTCCGTTTTTTCATAAAAAATAACATCTACAAGAAACAGTACACAAATTTGGTAAAAATTGATGTTTGTTTCTTGATATCGCTCAAATTAATTAGACTCATCCAATTCATAAAAATTTAAGAAATGCTAGTAAAATTGGTATAAAATTGTTTTCGACTAAAAATCTATTTATCAAAACTAAATTTTTAAATTAAACTATTTCTTTATATGAACAATATTGTTAGTAGTTTTAAAATTTTTAAGAATAATTCAACTGACAACTTTTTTAACCCAACATGAAAACCTACAAACATTTTAGCAAGATAAATCAACAAACGGGATGGGAAGTTATCAGGGTGGGTCGCATCCCCGCCTCTTTTCTTAGTTAACAAATTGACTGCGATTTAAATCTGTTTTCGTTTGTAATTTAGTTTATATGTTCATATCTTGCATTAACTAAATAAAAAAACAGACGAAATTACTCTGTGATCTCTGTTTGCAAAATTCCTAATTTCAACAATACCAACTAATCAATTCAATATTTTTGACAGTAAACAGAAACGAATCATTCGAGTAACCTTAATTCCAGACCACAAACATTTATAATTCAAACAATACCAATCAATGTTCAATACACCCACATCACGTCTAGGTTAATTTGTCTTATTGAATTTCTTTGTCTTTGGCAAACTAAATCAATCGATATTATAGCAAATCTTATGCCAACAGTAATCCCAAACAAATCATCCATAAAATAGGTGTAATATAATATAATCTAGACATGCTGAGGTTCAATAATCTATATCGATATTGACTACCTTGCCAAAAGAAATTCCACAAGAACCAGACAAGGGATTTAAGAATGGAATATGGCCTGGCTTGTATTTTTGTTTCATTGAATAAATTTTAGGGGAGAATGAGGTAAAAGTGAGCAATAACAAATGAAAATTACTAAATTTTATTTATTTACTGTTTGAAATTTACATCTTTAATTTGAATTAAATATAATGTATTCAATGATATAAAATGAAAATTACATATCTCGAAATATAATCAAAAATTAAATATTTCATTTATAAGAAGAATTTGGGATATTTAAAATTTCATAGTGCTCTTTTGCTGGGCTTGAAATCAAGCAGTTAAAACAATTTAAGACACGGTATTTCCAAAGAAATATTAAGTCACAATGGTTCTAAAATGTATTGAAATATTTACTTTTAATAACTTCGATCATTATCATCGCTTTCTTAGTCTTCCATCACATTTATTCTCCAGTAATCCCCTAACTTTCAAGGGAAATCATTTATGTATGCCCAACAACTATAAAAGGTGTATATCCTCTCTGACAAACCCAATTAAATTCTGACATTGATACAAACAGAAATTAACTAAGACAGAACTTTTCGGCCTTGAAATATTCCTTTCTAAAAAATGTTATGGGGCATTGACTTTTGTAGAATCTTTGAGCTTGCTCTTAGCTCCTGGCGACGAAGAAAATAGTTGATATTAACCATCGTGTCGCGAGGCAAAATTAAAAGCAGAAGAGAATGGGAAAAATTAGCAAATTATCTTGATTGCTTTTTTTCTTTGCGGCGCGCCGAGAGAAACAACAAAGGTGATTTATCAAGGACCTTTCACAGGATATATATTTCTAAGTACTAAGTCTGCTTGGCGTCGTTATTCAGTAGTTAAATCAAAGAACAGCGCATATCTGCGGTAAGTATAAACAATAAAATATGTTTGTTTTGATACAAGTCAAATAGAATTTTAAAATATAAAAAATGAATAAGTGCGTTGACAGCCGCCAGGGGATGAAACTGAAATATACCCCTGGATATAATCAACACATGATGATGACGAATGGAAACGGAACGTGCTTAGAACGATAAAACATCAGCAATGTCTACAGAATATAGAAGCTTTTAATGGTGTAGGTGTTTATGTTTATCGTGAAAGTGAAATTCTTGATGTGGTGTTTGTAACTATTGTGGTAGGTTTGCTAATGAGGTAACAGAAAATAACTTAAGAAGACAACTAACAAAGATTAAAAACATGTGATATTAAGAAAGTGGTTAGTTTTATGGAAGGTTTGAATTAAATATGAAACATTTTACGGGAAATAAATTACTTCAGGTTATTTTTTGATAAAAACATGTATTTACGACTTATCAGAGACCACAAATTAATATGATGTATATGTTATCATTTCTAATTATTCAAAAGCTGTAAAAAAGCATAAAGAACATCTAATTTCCTTTTTATAACCAAAAAGGTATAAATCTTAAGAAACACTTAAGTCATATTTAAAATATCGTCGGTAATTATTGCAATCGATCGTATATGTAAAATAAAAAATTCCTTCTTTCTCTAATCGTTTCCTATTCTGTTAAAGAGATAATTACGTTGAAATGTAAAAAAAAGGATATTCAAACAATTTAGTTGGATATTTTAACATAAGAGCAACTTGACAAAAGATAAAATTATAATAGATTCATTGATTTCAATTTAAAAAAAACACACAAATTGTTACGACTTAAAATTAGATTTCTTTTACATATTATTAAAAATATGTAAAAGAAAATATTATGTTAAAGGGAAATGGTTTGTGTATTTGAACGAACTTATTGAATATACACCATTTTTGTCGGTAAGGTAGTTTCATCCCAAGACACAACTCATTCTAGGACAACTCATCCCGGAAATGAAAAATACTTGTAAGCATACTTAACGAAAACAACTGTTTATGTATTCAATTAGATCGTTTAAAGCTTTTTCCTTTGGATAGCTATATTTTAGTTTATCATTAGAAGAAGAAGGATGGAAAATAAATTATCTGAAGATAAAAAAGGGGCAGAACATGTATATTTAAACTGTAAAGTGATCGCCTATTGGTTGTGTAGTTAGATAGGGGTCTAAAACGAATAAAGAATAGCTCATTGACGTTCTCAATTATATGCAGATAGATAGATAAGGACATGTTTATGATGATAATGAAGGAATGTTATTGGTAGGTAGAAGGTACTTTACTACAATCCAATCACATTTTTTCTTTCCTACAAGTTTTCAGCGCAAACATGGAGTTATTACGTTCAGTTTATTTTTTTCGTTGAAGTTTAAAAAAAGAAGCATACGAACAGGTACAAGAAATTGCTATTCATGTATTGTTTACAGTCAGGCTCTTGTGCGTTTTGGATTTTAGTTATGAAGTTACACGTAATTAGTAGTTTGTAGAGGTTGTACGTAATACCTATATAGGTATAATGTGTATGGGTTGAACAAGTGATTTTAATAGAAAATACACAATACTCTTTCTGGCTCGTTTCTTTAACTTGTAGTAAGTATTTATTCTTTTTATAAAGGCGAAGGCAAGTAAAATATGTGTGAAACAACCTTATTCTTAAAGAATAATATTTTAAAATCATATATACAAAGCTACCAAGATAATACTTCTTGATCGACACTCAAACATTTTTGTTTTATGATTTGATTTTTCAAATTTTTTTTCGAAAATCGTTAGCGCTGTTTTTTTAAAATTAATTTCGTATATGTGAAATTTTTCAATTTTGTACCAAAAATATTTTTGGTATGCATTTGTTTATAAATAAATAAATTGGTTGGCGCAACAGTCCGCTGTGAACCAGGGCCTAGTGACTTACAACTCGCAACCATTCCTGTGTGCGAGTACTGTTGTCAGGAATGGAATGGACCTACAATTTTAGGCCGAATCCGAACGGCTAATTTTGAGAAAGCACTTTGTCATGACAAGAATTACTCTTGAAGAAATTGTCAATTCCTCGCAAGAGGCAGTACCCGCGAAAATTAATTTTTTAAATTAAGGTGGCACAGGCAGACCTCTTGCATGACATTCCAACGCACTAACCATCATGCCACGGGTACTACAGTTGTTTAGTGATTGTAAATAAACGCTCTACATTTGAATTTTGTAAAAAAAAAATTGAACCGTTTTTGAGATATAGAATTTTGATAAAATAAAATTCATTATTTTTTTTAAAATCCAAAAAATAAAAAATTGCACTTTTGATAATCAAATATTGTTAAGACAATATTAGAGCTCTTAAAAAAATTATTAAAATCGGTTTATAAATTGCTGAGAAAATTAAAAAACAAGAAAACGGTTCTATGAGCGGTACCTTTCCGGAACAATACAAAAATATGATTTTTATACTAAAAGAAGCCAAGTTAAAAAATAAAATTTTACAGAAAATTTTGAAAAGTCTCTCGGTTTGTTTTTGTGAAAATTCGAATTTTAGTTTTTTTACACAAAAAAATTGTATAGAAGCCACTGTTAGGTTTGATGCTTAAAACCTTAACTTCCAAGTTTGAACTCAATCTACCCAATGGTTTAGAAACGTGGATAGACAGGACAGACGGACTAAATCGCGAGACCCACTTTTTTCCACTTTTAATAAATCTTACTGTTCCCCTAATAATTGAGTCGAAAATATGTCTTATTAATTTGTTGTTATTTTTGTAAGTTCCAGTGTTTTTCTTAAAAAGATTTTTGTTCAAAAAAAAAAAATAATCACAAAATAAAATTATTTTGAAGAGAAAACCTTCATTTATTATGAGATATCTGTATATAAAATTCATTTGAAGACTACTGGTTCTTGAGCTACAGATGATAAAAAAAGCTTCCTGAACTTAGGCACGTACAGACGTACATACGTACAAACGAACACACAAACATCTCCCTAAAAATCTTTTATTTTAATTCTAGGGACCTGGAAACTTCAAGAAATGTCAAAATTTCAATTTGAAAAATCGGAACAATTACAATATAAGAAGTTAATAAACAATTTAATAAAAAAATAAAACAAAACATATTACTTTTAATAATTTTTATTACTTTTCGTTTTAAATATCATCTATTTAATATTGACAATTTTCTGTTTTTTTTCTCCTCAGATATTATATCATTACTATCTGAAAATTAATTATAATCCACGAAAAATAGTTGATCTCATTCTTGACGCAGTAAATCAAAAATTTAATCAAAACCATTTAATGCAGTTTTTGATTTTTCTAAAAATTTGAAGAAACGAAAAATCTCGATTAACTTTGAAAACAATTTAGTTATAGCCTTTTTAGGAATGCAGAACCATGTTCTGTTTTTCATATTGATACTGATGATGTTTTCAAAAGATAAAATAATGCGATTGTGTCTTCTCTAAAAAATTTTATTTCAACATCAATGCTTTCAACATACACGCACTTTTATTATTCAATTATTTATTTACAAACAAATTAATCGTTTTTAATCAGTTTCATTGAAATAAGAGACGAAAACATTTACTGCTCAGATAAATTTTAATAATTTTCCTAATTATCGTGCATAAGCTTTATGTTACTCACACATACGTAAACAATAATTACGATTAAGAGTTAGTTAAATATAATAGTTCAAAAAAATTATTTTTCTATATTTGTACTTAAGTCTACATATCTAGCAGAGTCTAGTCGTATGTGAATAAATTAACTATAGACATAAAACACTACTACTATGCATATTCCTTTAATCAATGTACAATAACAATTAAATATATACCTGCATTCAGTAACCACTATTAATTTAAATCCTTTTCAAGAGTGAAAATTCAATATTCTTTTAATTATAAAATCAACAACTATATAACACGTTTATATATATTTTAAACTCGTTTACACTCAAATGCATACTTTTTACATACATAAATATGCATATTTTACAGCTTGTATATTAAAACATTCAACGCCAGGTATATTGAAATATATATAGTACTGTTCCTTGTACATGATGTATCCCATCAAACAAGAGTTATTTTAATAATAATGTTCAAAAGGAAAGTTTAAATTAAATTATAATGCACCTTTATTTCATGGTCAGTTCAATAAAGAAAGGTGCTATACGGCAACGCACGACACACACAACGACGACGACGGGCGATGGTGATGACGATGATGATGACGACGACATGGACTATACCATATATAAATTCAATTAATAAATCAGATTATACTTGTAGAAAGGACAAACTATGTATCTTTGCAAACTTAACAGGAAAAGAGATTGCCTTTGGCACCAGCTGTTTTATTCTCTTTGAAAAATACATACACGTGACTGGACATTTATTTTCAGGCTATGAGCCCGCCGCCGCCGCCGACGACGTCCGGTGAAACAAGGAAACAGTTTATTTTAATAATATTTTATATAATTTCGTTTTATTCTATATGTTTTGCGGAGAAGATTATGTCAATTGAGTTCTAGGGCACATATCATATTAAATTTTTGATCCTTAAAATTAAATAAATATTTTAAAACAATTACCTAAATAAAGGGATGGAATAGAAATAGAGGCTGGTTTGGAAATATCCAAAGTCAAACTTACTTTCTTTAATCACCATTTCTTAATCTATTGAACTATGAATTGAATGAAATAAAACTTGAAGACTTTTTGAAGCATAAATAATATGTGATACTTTTTTCTTGTAGCATTGCTGCTAAGTGGGAAACTGATGTAGTGGTCTTAAAGGTACGTAAATGGATTACTAAAATAATGTTATAAGTTATTATATTAACATTTTTCACAGAAAAGTTAATTCCTATATCTATAAGATCCTTGAAAGTCCCAATAACATTTCATGTCAATTAGAATGAAGTTCTTATGTTTTTCTTCATTTTCAAATTCCTCGAAAAAATGTACATAGTGTAGCAACTATATTTAACAGAATATTCAACAGTTTTGTTATAAAATAAAGTTGCCTTATTGTAAAAAATTATATACGGGTATTATGCTTAGTATTAAATGATATTGGCTTTCTAAAGGGTTTTTCAAATGGTGAGGGTAGATTTTGCCGTCCCGTGGCTGCCATTTTGTTTTGGTGACATCTGTCAAATCTTTTGTTCATTATTCAGTTGCTTATGCCAAATCATCATGACAAGTAACACGATTTAACAGCACGTTCAAAAAAATGTATAACCAAATTGAGTGTTCGTTAACGCAAACGTTAACGTTTTAAACAAATTGCCAACTCACGCGAGGTTCACCAGGTGATAATGCATCCGCAATTGGTTCGTACTTTTTTGACGACATTAGTGAGGCGGTCATTGTCAACAGCGAGCTCTATATAACAATGATAACTAATTTCTTATGTCTCAAATTGAATCATATGGACCTAGACAACATGTGGTTCCAGCAGGATTGCAATACGTGCCAAGAAGCAAACTCTACAATTGACATTTTGCATGAACGATTTAAGGGTAAGGTTATCTCTCGCAGGGGTGATGTGAATTTGCCACCAAGATCATGCGATTTGACCCCGCTAGACTTTTTTCTGTAGGGTTCCTTGAAGTCACAGATCTATGCAACTAAACCACAATCGACCAATGCCCTTAAGATAAAAATTACATATTCGCCTCTCAAATAGAACCATACGTTTGTTAATACCTCATACACAGCTTGTATTATTTGATTTCAACATCTACCCGCGCTAATTAAAAAATCCTTTAGTTATATTTTTAATTGAATACATGTTTTAAAAATGAGCATTATTTACGTATGAATATTTAAAAATAAATAAATTGGGTCGCGCAACACTCAGTTGAGAACTAGGGTCTAGTTGACAACTCTCAACCATTTCTGTGTGCGAGTACCGTTTGTCAGGGATGGAGGGATCCTACAGTTTTAAGACGAATCCGAACGGCTAATTTCAGAACAAGAATAACTCTTGGTAGAATTGGTCAATTCTTCAAAAGAGGCAGTACCAGTTTTAGATATAGTAGGCAGGGATCGAACCCAAAACCTCTGGCACGACACACCATTGCCCTAACCATAATGCCACAGGTACTACCATAGGAATTTTAGGAATTATTATATAAATTTAATCAATATCACTCCATTGGAATACAAGTAACCCTTAAGCTTGTCAAAGAAAAGTCATTAATAGTAAACGTAGTTTTTTAGACTTTTAATTGTATGGACAAGAATTTATCTTTATTATAAAGACAACGAAAAAGAACAACTTCCAAAAAAGTATTGCCAGATTAAAAACCACAATATATAGAGTAATTTAATTTTATTTTATTTTCAATTTATTAACCGTGTCCACTGTTAAAGGTGGTTTAACAATAACTCACACATAATCCTCAATTTTTTGCCCATCCTTATTTTTGTAAGCCAGAACTATCAAAACTAGAAAAAATAAGTATACAATGAAGAGCGCGTTAAGATTGTTTAAGCGTTTTATGAATATGGACCCTAAAATTAACATTTATTTTTAAAAAAGTTAACGAAAAAGGTGTTTGCTATCGGTAGCGATATTTTTGTGTTCAGAAATTGAAGATATGTATCGGGTCGATATTCAGTTTGGACGAAAACATTACCACTTGCCACAAAGCAAACGATAAATATAATTGTTGAGTAATAACATGTCCTCGTCTCATTATCAACTGACCGCAAATAGCCGTGTTAATTCACTCCATTGGACATTTTTCTTTAAGAGTACTTCAACGAAAAAGTGTACGTCAACAAGCCAAAAACATTAAGATGAGTAAATTAGATATTTTAACGACATTGAACCTATTATATTATGCTTCAGCGTCATTGAAAACATGGGCCATGTCACTAAAGCCTGGCGAATATTTGACCGATATTTTGTTCCATACAAAAATGTCATAGATTTTAATATCATAACAAAGAGATGTTTCTCTGAAAACTATGTGTTTTATATATGTATGTACATATGTATAATTAAAAAAGTTTGTTTACTTGTGAATAGCCAATATAAGCCAAACGCAACTTATATATTCATACGAAAAAGTCTTTGATTGGCATTGGAAAGTTGAAACCCCTATTTTCCAAAAAAAATCATTTCACCACTCAATATGATGTGGTATAAAATTTACTTTAAAACTCGTTGAAATGAAGTGCTTAATAATAAATCATTAAAAGATACTAGGATGCGACTCACACTGATAACTTCCCATCACGTTTGTCGATTTTCCTTGCTTAAAAGGCTTGTAGGTTTTCGTGTTTTGTTAAAGAAGTTTGCAATTGAATTATTCTAAAAAAAAATTAAAAATTACATGCAATGTTTTGCATATGATGAAATAGTTTGATTTTAAAATATATTTTGGTAATTTTTATCAAATGTTCAAAACAATATTTCTTATAAGATAAAATTAGTTTGAAGTTAATATTTTTAATTTTTGAAAAGGTAATTGAGTCGAAAATCTGTTTTTACCATAACTTTTAATAATTTGTGTAGGTTTTTATTTTTGTAAAAAAAACTGTATATTCTATTTTTCTCAAAATTTTTCTCAATGTTGAAAACAATATTTCTCATAAGATAAAAATAGTTTAAAGCCAGATTCTCAAAGTTTTGAAAATTCGATTTTTCTAAAAAATATTCCGAATGTTGAAATCAATATTTCTTATAAGATATTTTCAAATTTTTGAAAAGATATTTAAGTCAAAATTCAATTTTTACCAACTTTGAGTAATGTTTTTTTTTTGTTTTTTATTTTTTATAAAAAAACTGCCAATTCGATTTTTATCACAAGCATTATTCTAAATTGCACAAATTTTTTTTTGAGTTTTTTTTGATTTATATAAAAAAAAAACTTTAATTTGATTTTTTTTCCAAAAATATACTTATTTCGTATCACTTTACAATATATAATATAAAATTTAATCCAAGTCTCTAGCGTTGATTTGTGAGAGCCCTTTCTGTATCTTTCTGCATTTTTATGGGAAGTTAACAAGTGTTATTTTTGCTGCGTTTCGTTTTCAATTTTATCATTTTATTCATTGATTTAAGGGTATGTTCATAGCCAACCTTCCAAATTGTCAATTTCCATTTGTGTTCATTTAATTCTGTTAATTCAAAGTATTGTATTACAGCATTGTAATGCAATAATAAGTTCTTACCCTTTGACAATCAAAGTTCAAGAAATCAATACTTTATGATAAACTGAAATAGGATTACCCTCCACAAATTATTAATTTGATTGTTGAAGAGGACATCATTCAAATATATACGACTTCATTGATCTATTTCCTATTATCAATGTTTTATTAATTAAACTTGAGTTGCCGTTTTTTCTTTCCTTCATTGTTGTCTGTCACAAATGTTTTGATTGTGTTCTATTGGAATAATGATTTTACTAAACAAAGATTCTGATATCCTATTTCAACAACTAAATGAGCGCATATTACTTCCATACGAGTAATATTATCTCTGATGCTGAAATGACCATCGTCCTTTAAGTTTATAGCAGTGTCTGTCAGATACCAGAATCTTGAATATTTGTCTGTATGTGTGATGTATAAAGGACTTTAACGACGACGTCATTATTTCAATGAATGAGCTTTCACGTTCAAGTCATTACTGTGCAAGTAAGCAGTTTAACATTACATTACTACTGACGTGCGCTCGGCTCATGTACAGTTATGTATATGGACAACACGATAAACTGACATTTCGAAGCACATCTCCTGTCAAAAGGTATATCTTTGTTGAAACAAATCAACTCTATATATGAAAGTACGAGTAAACATACATGTGTGTCCTGTCCAGTGTCCATACGTGTAGAAGAAGGATCTTCACTTTTGACAGCTCACTGATACATTTTACCTATACACATCTAGATATGTTGCCTTTCAAAACATACGCAAACGAGTAGGGTGGTTCAAATGCCAATTTGTTGCATTTTTAAAAAGACTGCATTAAAATTAATGGTATGAATAACTTACATTCTGGTCGGATTGTGTTAAATTTTTGAAAAAAGGGATTTTTGTTTCAACTTTACACTTTATAGCTCCACTTTCTAAGACTTAAAATTTGTCTGGTTTTTCGGCGGAACGTCATAAACCAAATAGTTCTGAGTATTTCTTATACTTTATAGTACGTTTAAACGTTATAATAATATAAATTAGTTATACTAAAAGACAAAAATATTATATTCTATATTATAACCGAAGAAAATCTCAGACTATTTGTGTAACAAAAAGGAGACGTAGACTTTCGTCACATTCAAGATCAGCTAAGCACTATAACTATATTATTACAAATTCATTTTCAGCTACATATTTTTATGTACTGTATTAGTTTTAACATTGATAGCCTTTTTTGCAGGATTACATGAAGTTCATTTTTACATAAACCAAATATACATATGTGACACACCCTAATGCACATACATGGCAAAACATGAGAATGTAATGTGTCATTTCAATGATAGATGGATATTTTTCTCTCCGATTACATCTGATGCAGTCACATTGGAATTATGACTACCTATGTTCACAATATGTTCAAACTTCAACAGTCGTGTGCTTTAGTTAATATTGAGTTTCAATGATTGATTTTTGAAAATACAAAAAGAAATAATCGTATACTCTTCTTTTCAATCAAATGGATTTGAATTCTGCAAAACTAAAAGAGGAGATGACAGACTGAATTCAAGGGAACTAATTTAATTGGATTCTGATGGAAAAATATAAAAATAATAAATGAGAAAATCTACAATATAGCATAGATTATAAAGTTAGGTGAAAAGTGAGGCATATACATACATATATGCAATGGATTTTCGCATTCCATCGTATTCAAACTTCAAAGAGCAATGCAAACGAAGAAAAAATAAGCTTTGTGTACGAATAGCAAAATGGAATCATGAGTAAGCTAAAATTTGACAACATGAAACTAAAAAGAAAACTGCCAACAAATATAATTGGAAAAGCGAGTATCGGTGTCATTTGGAATTGTATGAATTAGTTATGAATGTCAGAATTATTTATGCATTTCTAACTAACGTTTTTCAGAATTGTTAAAGTCATAAAATTTGTATTTTTGTTCTATAACACTAGGATTTGCCCATAAACTTTGCTCGATATTATGATAAAATGGAATGAAACACATTTTAGAACAATTTATTTGTTTACTTTATAAACATCTCAATGGCATTTTTATAAGCTTCGCACTAAACAAGTCCCAAAAAAGACATAATTTTGCCTTAAATAACAATATGGCTTTGTTTTATTTTATGGTTTTTGGTTTTCAACAACGTACCATTTTTCGGGAAGAGATTTTAGATGAAAATTCAACAGATGTACCAACCGTTCAAGAAAAACTCTTTCACATGAGATATTTGCATTATTTTTTTTGGATTTATATTCATTCATAGGACAATTGAAAAATATTTGCATATGTTGTATTCAAAGTTTTATTGACTTATTGCTCAAAATGTTTTTTAAAAGGTTTTCACTTTTATTTATTTGTATTGTCCTCAAAATAAGCACTATATCATGAGTATAGAACAAACTTCAAAATTCTTCCAATCCCAGCCAAAAATTTTAAGATTTGCATGCTTTTTTTAGAACTGATCAGCTATTTTTCAAATTTCCATCACGCAGGACTTATTTTACTATAAAAGTTATCACAAAAGCACTACAAAAAATTCAATGTGCATTATCCAAGAAAACAAAAGTATTTGAGACATCACAAAAAGTGTGACTTGCATTGTTTCAACTGCAAACAATTACGTTTATTGTAATATTTGGTTACAGATAACGACGGCCGGCCGGTCTACAAATTTTTCTTAGATCATTTTGAGAGAAGGTAAATTTTTTGGCAGTTGCTAAACAAATTTGAAGTCAATATATTTCATTTTTCTCCTAATAACTCCATTCAAACAACATTTCGTATCAATTTTGTGTTGTTTAAGGGGATTCACGAGTTTTTAAAAAAGTTTTCAGTTCAAAAAATATAACTAAAAATTAACAACAATATTTTGCATACGATGAAAAAGTTTGATTCAAAATCTATTTTGTTAACAGGATTTTTAATCCAAACACAATTTTTACTAGTTTTAGTAGCATTTCTTGAAAGTTTTTATTTCTTATATAAATAAAAACATATTGTATTTGTTCTAAGAAAATCAAGCGCAGAATGAAATCATTTTGAAGTCAATACGTTCATTAATTCTGGAGATATCGAGAATCGAATATCAATTTTACAAATTTTGCATACTATTTTATGATTTTTATAAAAAAATGACTGAAGTTTGAAGCCAATATCTTTAATTTTAAAAAAATGTATTTTTATTTCATAACTTTTTATTTTTTTGTAAGAAATTGTAGATTCGATTTTTCTCAAAATCTTATCAGATGTCAAAAGCGATGCTCTTGGTTGCATACAATTATTTTGAAGATAAAATCGGTTTTTGTACGTAAAATATTTGAGGTTACATTTTTTTTCAGTTTTTTTGATGTTTATTAAACCCATTAATTGAATTTTGTTCAACATTTTATATCACGTCACAATAATATCAACAGTAACAGATTGATTTTTTCCCTAGTGGAAAACACATGATTCGAAAGCAACAACTACTCAACGAACACAGCCATCGAAATACAAATGCAATATCAATATCGTACAAACATTTGAGAACGAAATCACATAACATCCATTCGAGATTCGTATAAATGTCAAAAACCCATCAGTAGTACGATTCTACTTTAACTTTTATCGGTAGTATTCATACTGCGGATATTGTTTTTTTATTCGTGTAAAATCCTACTATACTATTGATATATTTTCCAACAAAACACGGGCAATATGTATGTTAAAAAATTAAAAAAATTAATTCAAGTCGCTAGCGTTATTGGTTTGTAAGAGGTTTTGGGTTAACATATATTTTGCCCCTTTTTTTAATTATTATGGTGAAAAAACCACCCACTCAATTTTTTTTGAAAGTCCTTTCTGCATTTTTCTGAATTAATATCTATGCAATAAAATTTATTTGAAGTCGACATCTTGAAATCTCAATCTTTTACTTAGGCTCTAGGGACGTTGAAACGTTGAAAAATGACGAAATTTGTATTTCAACAAATCGGGCCGATTACAGTAACTTCCTATGGGAAGTTAACAAGATTTGTTTTACATTGACTAAATATGATTTTTCCGTCAGTTTTTTTTAAATTTTCAATCAATGTACGAGTATCCTATATTCTTCACAGGGCTAAAGCCTTTTTCTAGTGAGAAAAGACTGCTTACTCTCCATTTGGTGAGAAAACCAATGGACCCTGGTTGAACTCTAGCTAGTATATCCTTTGGATATGAACATTTGGAATTAATAGAAATAAATAATTAAAGTACGCCTGTCAAAAAGGAGGACATTAATTTTACTAAAATACGAAGAAAATTCAACATTTTTAATATTTATCAAACCTTTCTGTTTTTCACATTAGTGAGAAGAGAATACACCTGTACTCCTCCATATTGCAAAATTATTTTTAATATCTCTAATAATTCTATGTATCTGATGATCTGTATTTTGGTGTTTTCTAAATCCTAATTTTTCTACCGATAACATATTGTTTAAATTTATGTAATTTACAAGATGATGTTTAATGGCTTTTCCAAAACATTTTTCTACTGTCCAGCAACTTTACGGTGTTAAAGTCTTACCTGGCTTACGAAAGGTATGACTTTAGTATTTTTCCATTTCTTCGGAAAATATTACATTACATGACATACTCCTCAGCACATATATGTACAGAGTAGAGACACAGCACCTTGAGCGACTAAGACTATATAAGGTGATAAAAAACACAAGACAAGGAGAAAGAAGAGCAGACATAAAGAACTCAGGATAACAGCATGCGGTAGGTTTCGAGACTATCTGTTTACTAACCGCGCTCACTGATGCTTGATTTCGGGGATCGATGGGAACCAAAGCTTTATCAGTAACTATGCTGTTTCCTCTGTTTTAAAGACTTTAAACAGGCCTCCTGTATCATCGACTACCATATGATTTTCGAACTTCATTCACCTTTAATCACCTGCACATATGTAAATCGTCCTGATTTATTCTGGAAATTCAATCTCGTAGCCTTAATTAATGAAATGAAAAAGATTACTCCTTCAAACATACATACGATATATGTATGTATAAGCAGGAATGTTTCCATATGCATTACACTGATATTGACATTGAATGGTAAAAATAACCAGGATATCACCATACAGTGAATGAACACATTAAATTAAACATAGAAATTCTATTTTCATAAGTTCAAGGATTCTATCGATTTGCTCTAAATTTATCTCTTACAATTTCATTTTATCGGTCCCTAAAATAACGAATGGCCGGCTTTTTTAAGTGTTCACCTCATTTCTCACAATAAATAGCTAAACTTTTTATTTCAAGTAGGTAAATTTTGTTAAAATGTGTACGAAATCACTTCAATGGCTGTTAAAACACAAAAACTAAAACAAAAATTTTTCTTAAATTATTTACATACCTTTAGCAAATCAAATGATTTGCTTTTTTTAAGTTTCATGTATTAGTTTCCATTGAATTTGTTTAATAAAAAACTATAAATTGATATCAGTGGCGCACATGGTTAGACAAAAATATTCAATTTAATGTCTGGTATAAAAAAACCACGACTTGCTATTTCTTTTTTTCAACTGAAACTGAAACAAATTAAAATTGGAAAAAAAAGAAATCACGAAACAATCAAATGACACAGAATATTGATACTATTACCAAAGCTTCCATCAGCAGTCGTGTTTTTCATAGACAAATATAAACATTTTAGGTTCTTTGTGAGAAAAAGTCCCAAGGGAATATTCATACATAGGTTGGTAAAAGTACCAACTCAATCGACCTCCACCACTCATGCTAAATTATTCCCGTGCACTTTGAATAAGGATTTGATTTTTTTGGATACCATATTGCTACACATTTTTGTTTGTTTAATATTTCGTTTTATATTTTTCCTTTCCTTTCAATTTGCTCTTGACTTTGATATTTTTATACTTGATGAAAATGGGAGCTAAAGTATACATTCATATATATAATTGATTTTATTGAAAACTTTAATATAAAGGGAGCGTGCGATCGAGTGTTGGAATTAAAGGAAGATTTTTTTCAGAAACCAGACAACAAAGTAGATATAAACGAATGGCTATATGTATAATTTGTATAAGGGCAAGCATTTTTATTATTTTCTACGAAAAAATATTGTTAAAGGACCTTTTACGCAAAATGAGTATCTCAAGGATAAAACAACAAAAATATCAAAATCAAAATTTATTTATTGAATTGTTAGCCAAATGGCAATTGTACCTATAATATCCTTTTGAATTCTTAAGAACAGTTAAGTATGTCAATTAGGTTTCGTTTACAAAAATATACTTGAAGTATAGGTATATATCGTAGGCCTGGTAAGCTTACGAAAACCTTTAAATGTATTTAATTATTTTGATCAATTAAGTTCATGAAATATGTAGTATTTATTACTCAGACCAATTTAATTAGATACAAGTGTATTTTAAGTATAAAGTATAATATGGGAATTTCTATAATCCTTAAGACCAAAGTCTGTTAAATAATTTAAGCTTTTAACTTATTATTTCAAAGAGGAACTGTTTGAATATTTTTTAATCAAGCTGTACAGGAACACAATCTCACTCTAACCTGGTAACACTTAATTTATCTGGCGTCACATATTTCCGGATCCTTTGTATTTCAACCTCACGAACATAAAAAAAGGATTAATAAAAATTACCATCAAAAATTATACAAGGAAAGAAAAGATGTGATGCTCCGTAATTGCACATCTCCGCTGACCGTGACACTAATGGCCTACCTCCCGTAGGCAAATTTGCACTATCCTTGTTCTTCTTTATACAAACGTATATATTATCATCTCGTCATGCTGAGATTAATTTAATCACCAGACTTCTTGAAACAACTTTGATTATGCAAATATAAGCTTTGGAGCAGGATCTATGCTTTGTTTACGGAAGAGAAAAAGGGTGTCTCATTGCATAACATTATCTGATGATGGTGGCAAATTGTATATATGGATACCTTAATTGCATAAGCAACCATAAAGACAACAACTAAACATATGTTCTTGCTATTATCCTTTGAGTATAATATGTACGCATGCATGCAATATGTTCAGAATATTATCGTTGTCAAAAGGATGTATTTTTTCGTATGTCCTTTTACTTACTAATCTGTGCATTTACAAATTTATTTGCATTGATTATTGAATAATAATAAATAACTTTAAGACAATATATATATTTGTTTTCCTAATACTTGAGCCAAAAACCATTGGTAACTAAAAATTACCAACATATATTTCTTATATAATTAAATAGTGATCAGACAATTTTTTCTATAAGATGAAATTAGTTTGAAGCCAGCATTTTTAATTAATCAATTTTTACCAATTTTTAGTAATGTTTTTTTTTCTGATTTTTATTTTTTGTAAGAAAACGGTGAATTCGATTTTTCTTAAAATTTTACCAGATGTCAAAAACGTTATTATTTCTTGCATATAAAATATACTTGTTTGATATTACGTCACAATGTATAATATAAAATTTAATTCAAGTCGCGAGCGTTATTGATTCGTGAGACATATTGGGTCAGCCAAAATGTTCACCTTTTTTTAAATTTATATGGTAAAAAAAACACCAATTGAATTTTCTTGCGAGTCGATTTCTCTACTGGCTCAGACTGATTACTATAACTTTCAAAGGGAAGTTAAAAATGGTCGCACAAAGGGTTTAAAAAACGCATCAAGTTAAGAAAACTTATTTCCAAAATGGATGCTTCAGAGCTCTAAAAGTGCTTTTTTTTTATGATCGTATCCACCAAAATGAAGCACCCACCTAGACTTAGACGAAAATTTGTTCACGGTAGCTAAGTGTGTAAGACTCAATTTACGGACATTAACTTGTCAATAGTCACAAACAGCTCATACAATATACTCACTGCTGTAAAGAATTTTGCACAAATATCTCAATTTTTTTTCAATTTACTCAGCAATTTCAGAACTACCATTTTCCTCTTCGTTCGCTCTCCACAGTTTGGATTTTAGAGCAGTTTGAACTGGAAAAAGATTTTGACCAAAAATTATCTTTTTTTTACGAGCACGTTATTGTCGAGAAGCCAATGCATCCATAGAAAGTGACAATTTGGTCAATTTTTCTTCAAAATGTAGCTGAGAACAGATTTTCGGTCAACGTTGAGAATTACTGAAATTGGAGCCAACAGTCCTTTGAGAACTAGGGCCTAGTGACTTACAATTCTTAACCATTCCTGTACGCGAGTAATGTTATCATGGATGGAGGGGACCTACAGCCTTCCGTCAACTCCAAACGGCTGATTTGAGAAATCACTTTTCATTTGTTAATTCCTTCCTTCCTAAAAAACTTTAGATGGCATTAGGCAGGTATTGAACCCAAGAGCTCTGACATGTCAGTCCTACACACTTACCATCACGACACAGGTACATTAGTAGATAAATTAATGTTTCTGAAGAATGTGTTAGAAAATAATTCGTCCTTTTTTGCCAAAATATGCTACGAAAAATCGAAACAGAAATAGAGAAAAACAAATTACTTTTGAGTTCATTCTGTTGTTATCCAATTCTTCATTGAATAAATAAATTACCACTTTGACTTACATATTTATAAATTTCATGAATATTATAAGCTCCTTTATTTAAAGACCTTATACTGCATTCTTTTGCAAACAAACAAAAAAAATAATCAAGAATATCTACAACTTTGTCATTATTTATAAATCAGCTGGCTGTAAGCAAAATTCCTGTGAATCTCTTTTAAAAGCAAAAATTCTTTTCGTTCTAGGATTTATATACATACAAAAGAAAAAACAAAACTTAATTTACACGTTTCATTGAGTTTATCAACAAATGAATTTCCTATTCTCATACAATGCCTAGCCTACTTATAAAAAGAAATCAGAAAAAGCTTTCTGGGAAATCATTATAAAAACGATTAATTTTTTTTGTTTTATTCTATACCATCATCAGCACCTTGAAAGGCTTCAAGCTACGGGGGGCCACGACAAAAAAAAACAAGTTAGAATGGAAAAACAAAATTGAAATGCATTAGAATGGATACTGCCTGAAGAATTTAGCCTGATTTGCTTCCATCATGACAGTCAAGAGCATCTCTTTTGTCCTGTTTGGCTTTGTATCTACGTTAAAACAGAATAAAGATGAAGATGGATTTTCTTAAGTGTTTTCGTTATAAACATCTTCCTGGTTTCTGTGGTAAAGGCAAATATTTACTAAGTTGTTGAGGAAATTTATTGAACTTAAAGTTGAAGTTGTAGTAGCTTTAAGTTTGTTTCTCGATTTGTTTCTATGGATTTTGTCTATACGTATACATTTTCTCAGGGCCTTTTTAGGCGAAATTTAATCATTTTGTGGCTTTTTGTTTATTTGTCGATGGAAAAGGTAAAACTTTGGGGATTTATTTTGGTGGGAATTTCGTATTTCAAAAGTTAATGAGATTTAATTTCAAAAACATAGAAACTTACGTTAAGTGTTTACTTAATTTGCTTACAAATGATTTCGAATTTAACTCTATTTTCATAGAATTTATAAAAATATGTATTTTAAACATTTTGATTTGATCTTATTTAAATGATTTTAGGGAGAAACATATCTTTTAGTTGATTGATCACAAACTATAATTGGGAACCATTTTATTTCTTTTAGGTACCTAAAATTATAGATAAATCGGTACATAGTAAGAGTTTTAAGTTATTTTGTTTATTTCCAGGTCAGAATTATTGATTAATATACGAGTATGCATGAATGCATGAATAATTGAGTTTATAATTTTATTTACATGTACATATATGTAATTAATTTAATTTATGTTAAATAAAATGCAAGTTTTGAGAAGGAACTTATTTTTCCCTGTTGTCGTTGCATTAAATTGTATATAGATTGTATGATTTCATTTTTAATTAATTATGTAACTATGTATCAATCATTATTGAATGTTAATATTAATATCCAGTTGAGTGAATAAGTTTTATGCATGTGAGCGTCATCGAAGTCCCAGAAGCAAAAAGAGTAATATTCTATATTGTTCTCTACACTTTACGAAATTGACTATTTTTTTAAACTTTTTTTTTAAACTAAGATTACCCGTTTTTTCTGTAAATATTATAGTAGAAAATCGGCGGTAGCCAAATTTTTGTATTAAAAAATTGGTACAACTGAAAGAAGACCTATCAGAATAATAATAAAAAAAAAAAAAACAAAATTAGAAGAAAGTTTTGTGAAAATCAAAAGTTAAAATTAACTTCAGCAAAAAAAACTAATTAAAACTAATAAAATGGACAATTTTTAAGAAGAAATGTTAAGAAAACACCTGAAAATTGAGATTCTTTACAAAAAGATCATTTAACAATTGCTTCAAAGATTGGGTTTGTTCGTAGACGACTACATTAACATGTAATGTTGAAGCGATCTTGAAGCTCGCCTTACTTCTTTATATATTTGAATCGAGTTGCATTGATCTTGATTGGACTCGATTACGGTCGGAGATCATTTTTTAATCTTCTTGTTTGGTGGCAACGCCAAAAAGATTTATTAAATCTAATCTAAGATAAACCTTTGGTGAAAACATAGCAAAACTTAATTAATTTTTGTATTTTTTTCTCTTGCAAAATAAGCCCAGCTTTGTACATATATTTTTAATATACAAAAGGCCCAGTTAGTCCATTTTCATTTAATTTCCAACAAAACTAAATAAAATCAACAGTAACAGATTTCCCAATGAAAAACACATGATTCTAAATGCACAACTACTCAACGAACATAGCCATCGAGAAACAAAAATTTGTGTAAAATCCTTCTATACTATTGATAGATTTTCCAACAAAAAACGGGTAATAATTAATTTGAACTTTCTTATAATAAATCAAAATTCGTTTTCGAAATTGAGAGCTTTTATTTTAAATGATGTACAAAGAAAGATTAATTAACTTGTATGAAGATTATTTTATAAAATATTTCCATGAAAAAAATGAACTTCCCAAAATAATAAGCAATTATTTTAAGAATTTAAAAGCTCTTGAATTTGCATTTTAAAATTTGTATGTCAACATTTTAATGCAAAAAGTTCAGAATTTAAAAAGTTAGAATGGATTTATTGCACAAAAGATTCAACTTGTTTGAAAAATAACTTTTTTTTTGGTTTTCAATCTGGCAATACTTTTTTCAGAGGTGGTGTTTTGGGCAAATGTGATGTGATGTTACTTGTATACGAAGATTGACCAGAGATTATTAATTAAATTAATCTTATTTCTTTTTGAAAACCATATGTCTGAAGTAAGCACCCTATATATAGTTAATATCTTTTGTGAAAATGAGGAAATAAACTTCTAACATGTAAAAGTGTATGATTTCAAATCTTTTTTTCCCGCTCTGTTTCTTTGAATTGAATCATCAATGAACAGTAGAACAAAATCTTAAAAATTGTTTTTAAAAGGTAATCTTAAGAACTATAACCAAGAAACACGTGTCCCACTTTTAACAAAACTTAAAGGAGTTAAAGGATTTTGAATGAATTCACATGATTTCACTCATAACAAATCTCAATTACATATGAACATATACAATAAAAAACACGCTGTTTAAACGTTTTTGATTTGTATTCTGTTAATTTTTTGGGAATTTCAAAATGTTATTTCTCAATTATTTTTAATGAATTGACATCAATAAGAATTGCAAAGTTATGGTTAAATCATAAAAGTTATTTCAATGACTTTAAACCTAAAAAAGGATAAATAAATCCAAAAAGGTTTCGTGTTAAGAACGATTTATTCCGAAAACGATACAACATGCTGTTTTTTACTGTTCAAAAAAGTTTTGTTGAATCTGACGCCAATTAATTAATTAGAGTCAACTTCTGAATACAAAAAAAGCATATTTTGAATATTAGAATCACATCCAAATATAAAGACAATACAAAATTTTCACGTAACAAAACAACAAACAGCTAAAATAATTTCGTTTTAAATGAGTTACGAAATGCAAAATAAAAAGTTTTAATTAAAAACCTGTTGTGTTTTTATATTTCTTTTTTTTTGTTTTGGTTTCCCTAGAGGATGTTATGACAAAAGCAGAGATTATTTTTGATAATAATACATAAAAACAGTGACAACAAATAATATATACACAAGTATATCTATCTTAATGCCAAAAGAATCCTTAGGGATCCAAACTAAAAAAAAATAAAATAAACGACGAATGCAATCATAGGATTTAAAAAGAGGAGACAAATCTTGGATGATAAATTGCTGAAACCGATTCCCTGGAGAAAAACCGCACCGAAAAAACGAAACTCTCAAAGGCATCTGATGACATAATTTGTCTACCAAAATTTGTATAAATGAGTGCGTGTGCGTGGATATACAAAACTTTTAGTTGTATAGTCATACGAAACATCCCTTAGCTTAAATCACTCGAAAAATACATAGTTTCATTGGTGCTTAATTATATTTTATTCAGATTTGGTAACTTTCCATTCGAATATGGCTCCATGTGAATACGAGGCTTAGCGGTAACTTGGGAAAAAGGTTTATTTTCCAAAAGTTCTGTTAAAGGGCGTCCCAAAATTAGGCTAAACTTTGAATTTTCTACCATTTTTATTTAATAAAGTTTTGGCAACTTTACATGAAGAACTAAACAAGAAAGGTGTTCACATAAGAATCTTTTGAGATAAATAATTTTGACGCTCCCTTTAAAAGGTTGAAAAGTTACCACCATTTATGTAATAAAATACTGAAAACCTTTAGAAACAAAACGGACCAATCTCTCTCAGCGTTTCAAAGGACATACGGAAAGTGAGACAGACATTTTTTAAATGTAACACAAAATTATATGAACAAGATAAAGTTATGAAAGTTATGAAGTTCAACGTTAACACTGCCCAAGAGAAAAACGTAATTGAATTGCCAATTATATTTCGAAATCTACGACCAAAGTAAAACATCGATAAGTGACTAACCATTAATGCCCCGTTTTGACAGGCTCTTATGTGGATTAAGCAGTTATAAGAAACACCTTCAAGTAACAATATTCATTTTAAATTTTGTTAAAAAAAAATTGAGCTAATGTTATATAACAGGCTTGGTTGCGACCCACAGTACCGTGTTTTTTATCATTATATAAATAGTAAGAAAATTCCCAAGAACCGACAGTAGCCAAATTTTTGTATTTAAAAATTGGTGCAACTGATAAAAGACCAGATTAGAAGTAAGTTTTGTAAAAATTAAAAGTTAAAATTAACTTCAGCAAAAAAAAATAACTAAAACTTATAAAATGGACAATTTTCAAGAAGAAATGGAAAGAAAACATCTAGAAATCGAGATTCTATAAAAAAGTTTATTTAACAATTGCTTCAAGGAGGGGTTTGTTCGTAGACTACTACATTAACATGTGATGTTGAAATGAGCTTGATTTGTCCCGATTCCGGTCGGTAAAAACTGTGTGGAGGAGTTGGTTTTACAGATAATGCATTATGGTTTGTGCACAAAAAATATAGTTTAAACTTAATCATTTTTAAATCTTCGTGTGCGGCGGAAACACCAAAAAGATATTATATAAATCTTTTTGGTGTTTCCGCCGCACACGAAGATTTAAAAATGATGACTGAGATAAACCTTTGGTGGAAACATAGCAAATCTTATTTATGTTTTCTATTGTTTTTTCTTGCAAAATAAGCCCAGTTAGTCCATTTTCATTAACAAAATTAATTAATATCAACAGTAATAGATTGACTTTTTTCCCAATGGAAAACACATGACATGAACAAATGCACAACTATTCAACGAACACAGACATCGAGATACAAATGTAATATCAATCGTACCCACATTTGAGAACGAAATCACATAAGATCCATTCGAGACTCGTATAAATGTCGAAAACCTATCCGTAGTAAGATTCTACTTTAACTTTTATCGGTAGTATTCATACTGCAGATATTGTTTTTTTTATTCGTATAAAAACCCATCCCGTCTGTCGATTTGTGTTTCTTAAAATTTTAACAAAATTCTCATGATCATAACAATGTTTTGTGTGTCAATATTTTTCTTTGTTCTCAACTTGAGACAGTTGTTTGTTGTTTTTGTATTTTGTTAAAAAAGTTATTAGCTAAATTATTTTAAGAAATTAACTAAAAAATACCAACAACATTATGCATATAAAACAGTTTGATTTCTAAATCTATTTTTAGTAATTTATTTCTTATCTACAAAAATACAAATCGGGTTTTTCTAAGAAAATTTTGCACAGAACTAATACATTTTGCAGTCAATACCTCACTAGATGTCGAGAATCTAACACCAATTTTTACCAATTTTGCGTACTAATTTTTGTAGATTTTATAAATTTTGAAAAAGATATTTAGTCAAAAATTCAATTTTATCAACTTTAAGTATACTGTTTTTTTAAGTTTTTATTACTTGCAAAAGAACTGTCAATTTGATGTTTCTCAAAATGTTACCAAAAAACGTTATTAGAAATATTCGAGGTGACAATTATTTTTTGTGCTTTTTTGATTTATACAAATATCAGTTAGTTGAATGTTTTTCAAATTTGGTTTGGTATCACGTCACAATATATAATATTAAATTCAATTCAAGTCGCTAGCGTTACTGGTTCGTGAGATATTTTATGTTAATATCAGAACTACAAACTTAGAAGCCATGAAATGTATATATAGTGATTAAATGGTAAAGGATTTAGAAAAAATTAAGTGGTATTAGGTATGTATTTTATATATTCTCTACACAAACTATTTTTAAATCTTTGATAAATCTTTTAAAAAAAGACGCTGGGATGCCACCCACCTTGATAACTTCTGTCAATTTGTCTTGCTTAAAAGTTTGTAGGTTTTCGTGTTGGATTAGAAAAGTTATTAGTTGAATTATTTAAAAAAAAAATTAAATTTCCAACAATATTTTTCATATAAGAAATAGTTTAGTTTTAAATTCTAGTTTTGTTAAATACAATTATAGTCGAAAACAAATTTTTACCAATTTAAGTAGCATTTCTTAAATTTTTACAAATTGGATGAATGAAATTAATTTGAGAGATAGCAAAAACCGAACATCATTTTTTACCAATTTTGCGTACTATTTTTAGTAGATTTTATTTTTTTTTATGAAAAAACGGACTGTTGGCTTTTTATAAAAAAAAACTACTGAACATTGAAAACAATATTTTCTGTGAGCTGTCAATTAGATTTTTTCCACAAATTTATTGAATGTTGGCAATAATATTTTTTAAAAGATAAAAATAACTTAAAGACAATATCTCAAAGTTTTGAAAAGATATTTGAGCCGAAATTCAATTTTTAAGATATTAAGGGTTAACCCTTTTTTTAACTGCTATCGTAAAAAAAAACCACCCACGCAATTTTCTTCGGAGGCCTTTCTGCATTTTTCTGCATTATTATCTATATAACAAAATTTATTTGAAGTCGATATCCCTATGGACGATGAATAAAATGTCGTGAACGTACAGACGTACGGACGTACGAACATACGCACACACGCACGCACAAACATCTTTCAAAAAATCTTTTATTTTGACTCTAGGGACCTTGGAACGTAGAGAAATTTTAAAATTTTCAATTTGACAAATCGGACCCATTATAATAACTTCCTATGGAAAGTTAACAAGAAAATGATTACCTTTTGTAGGATTTTTCAAAAGGTTAAAACATCTTTAGTAGAGAATGATTCGTCGTATGTATCAATTTATTTTATTTATCAGGTAATATGCAAACATTTTTTTTTTGTAAAGTATCTTAAAGTTGTCGTTCGATATTAATTAAAAAATAAAGTCACTTAAACTTAAGATATTTTACCACAAAACGTTTCTTAAATTTACATATCTTGTATTGACTCTAGATGTTCAACCACATTTAAAAAATAAAAAAACAAATTCAAATAATAACACAATAACAGTTAAACCGACCTAAGAACGTGTTAGGATACTTATTAAATGAAAGATTGTAAAAGTTATTTTGGAAAAAACATTCAAAAATGTATAAAATATCCCATTTGTCAAAATTTATTTTGCTTTTTAAATAATTGTATATATACAAACTTAGTGAAAACTGTATCTTTATGTCACTTTCTGAAAAACTATAAAAATAGATGGGCTTTTACACGATAGCTTTTGAATACGATACTGTAATGTAAGTCTTTATTTTTTAATTTCGTTTTTAATTTGTTTGGAGGCACATAAACAAATTATGTGGCGTGACTAACAACAACTCACAACCATTCCTGTGTGCGAGTACTGTTTTCAGAGAGCCCTAAATCACCCCATCATTAGAATTTCGAAATTCGATTGTGGTGTTTCCAGCTTTACGGACCTCCTACAGTTTTAAGCCGAATCTGAATTACTAATTTGAGAAAGCACTTTTCATGACAAGAATTACTCTTGGAGGGTTTGTGAATTCCTTGCAAGAGGCAGTACCCGTAAAAAAAACTTTAGATGGCACAGGCAGTGATTGAACCCAATACCTCTGGCCAAGGATTTGGAGCACATACAAATTTATAAATCAGATTTCCAAAATAAAATCAATTTTATCTTTCAAGGCTAAATAATATTCTAAAAGACACACAAAAGTGGTGTTATTCTGTAGTGGTGTTGACGAGTTTTCTTTTTTTCGATTTTTCCGAAAATTAAAACAGAAGATCCATGTTACCCAAACTGAATAATAAACATTTAATATATAGTCAGGGGACAGACCGGCTGGCTGTCCGGTCTTCGTTGTTGTTGAATTCGAATTCTATTACATTTCACACATGAATGGGTGTAGTAATAAGAAAATAATGGATAATAATCTATTCAATTTCAGAGAAACCCTTACACAAAAAGGAAGAACAAGGCAGGGAGCTTTTCTTAAAATGGACCGCAGATCACACATTTCAAATGAATCATCAAGAAAATAAGACCAATTGTATACAGTATACCTATTCTATACTTAACACAAGATGTGCTTTATAAAAAGCTAGACGAACAGCACTACATCTGGGAGAACATAAAGTTGGTATACAAAGGCAAAAGCAAAAGGATAGTAGCAAAAAAAAAGAAGATAAATCGTGCCCTAAGCACTTAACAAAATGGTTTCCTTTAAGAAAGAGAAGACAAAAAAGGTAGACATCAGACATTATTGAATTGAAAGGGGTATATCGTACAACCATGATGGCTATGGACCTCCTTTACTTATGTAGCTCAAGCAAGGTTTTCCTTTTGGGGTATTTATGGAAGAGTTTTTTGACCCTTTTTGATAAAGGTAAGGTACAAATAGACATAGGTTCCTTACCTATGTATTTAATTAAGTTGATACAAATTTATATTTCTATGAAAACTATACAACATCAAGGTTTTAAATTAAATCCGGCTAGTAGCTAATATCATATATATATTATACAAGGGCAATATTTATAAGGTTTTCAACTAGTTTCGTTTTTTTTAGCAAAGAAAATGAATATAAAACTTTTGTTTGCAACTATTACATAAAAACCGTACACAAAATGAAGATTTGAATTTTAAACAAACGTCAACTTTGAATCCCTCGGTCGATTATAATTTCAATTTCTCTTGACCTTATTGAATGATATGATTGACACTGACAAATGATAGGGCAGCTCCGTACTACAGACGATAGAAAATACTTTAAATTATGTAACCACCGAAAATCGGTATACCGAATGTAATTTTTTTTGTTAGCCACTTAGTTAAGGATTGGTACTCGTTCAGGTCATAAACGAGTTGGAATTGATTTTTCTGAAAGTGATAGATAAGGGTTTATTTTGGTTTCGAAAATAATTTCGAATTACGAATCTACCACATTTTACGATATAGCAACTAACTCAATTAGAACAACATTATGCTGTTAATTTTAAAACAATAAGGATATGAATATATCTTAACTAACATTTTACTAAAGTAAAAATAATGGCTACATTCTAATCTAATCTAATCGAATCTAAAGATTAGACTACGATCCAAAGATTAGACTGCTGATCAATTTTGTGATTTGTGCGATAGTAAAAATGTCAAAAAAAAGTCTCAGAATAAATATGCAACATATTAATCGGCATGATTTCTGGCACTTCACATTAATAAGTCCCTAGTAAAAAGGCAGCGCCAAAGTCATCAAGCGAACTGCTTCATCCGTTCATAAAAGAAACCTGGGATCCAATGGACTTTGACATCCTATTTAAAGCACTTGGATTCCCGGACGACGTTTGCTTACTCTTTCATAGGATCATGGATCTTCTACAAATGACAACAAGAGTGGAAAGAGAAGCAGAAGTTGTGGGGCTGAAAATTAATTCCGGCAAAAAACAAAAATAGTACCCGTGGCATGATGGTTAGTGCGTTGGACTGTCATGCAATGGGTCTTGGGTTCAATCCCTGCCTGTGCCACCTTAATTGAACAAAATTAATTTTCGCAAGTAGTGCCTCTTGCGAGGAATTGACAAATCCTTCAAGAGTAATTGTCATGAAAAAGTGCTTTCTCAAATTAACCGTTCGGATTCGGCCTAAAATTGTAGGTCCCTTCCATTCCTGACAACAGTACCTACTCGGACTGTTGCGGACAGTAACGGACTGTTGCGCCACCCAATTTATTTATTTGAAACAAAAATGATCAGCCTTGGAACCCGACTATCCTCTTAAAGAAATATTTCCTCGCGACCGTTGAAAAAAGTGGAGAGCTTTTAATACCTTGGAAGTCTCCATCGAAGGCGGAACCGAACTAGACGTCATCTACTGCATCGGCAAAGCGAAAGCGGCGTTCGGTATGTTGTCGAAAATTTGGAGAAATAACACTTTCATTCGCATTAAAGTTGAATCTGTGCTTCTTTATGGGAGCATCACATGGAAGGTTACTTCAGCCATTGCAAAAAAGCTGCAAACCATCGTGAATAGATATTTTTGTAAAAACCTAAGGACAGGTCAGGTATGGATTGGACATACGCTTTGAAAAGGTAACAACTGCATTACAGGCCAAGCAATGCAGTGGAATTCTGTAACACAAGAAGGAACAAGAGCTGGACGATGGAGAAGCACAAGTTTTTATTTCTTTTATAAAAAAAATGCAAGTTCTAAGAAAATTAAACACAGAATGACACTATTTTGAATTCAAAACTTTCGTGAGATATTTTAGGTTAATCAAAATGTTCATCCTTTTTTAAATTGCTACGGTGAAAAAACACCAACTAAACTTTCTGCATCTATATATCAAAATTTATTTGAAGTCGCTATCTCTTGATATATGTATGAACGACGAAAAAAGCTTCGCGAACGTACGGAAGCACGACATCTGACGCAAAATCTTTTATTTAGATTCTAGGGCTTTGAAACTTCGATAAATGTCAACATTTTCAATTTGACCTTAAAACTGGGTCTTAAAATTAGTCTTAAAGCAAAATTAGTTTTAAATAATTTTCAATCTTATTTAAGTAACAATAAAATAATGATTATTATTTGTTTGGAATTTTATAATGAATGCGTCAAGTTTTAACCAATTCTTGAGAGCATGACAAAGCTAGAGTTAGAAAGTCTAGCACATCATGGCATTCGATTATCTTATCTAAACGTCCGAAAACTATATACATATGTGTTAAAAATTTTGAAGTAAGAAATTTTGTTGAATCTTTTTTTGAATTATTTGGTATTTCATAACACAATTTGTATTTCAATTTAAATAATCACACACATTTCTATTAACATATTGAATATTGACTTGAATTGAATTGTGTTCTTGGAATTTCTTCAAAGAATTTAAATTTGAAAACGTGAAATCAGAAAGTACCACTACTATCCTAAAAGCCAGACTATACTGAATTTCATTGAGCAGAATAGGACACTTCTAAATAAGTTAAAAAATTGCACCTTATTGGAAAATTTATTAATATAACAAAATTCTTTGTAATACATTTTGTCAAATTTAAGTTTAAACCATAAACGAATTCCATTTATATTTCTTTTTGCAAACACTATACACTTATGCATAACATCGTTCACATATTTAAAATATGAAACATTGAATTTTTCTCACCATTTTCTTTTAAATCTTTACTAGAGGTAAATTATTTACTTCTACATATTACTCAATACTTGCTTGAATGTCATTATCCACTATATCTTTCGCTTAAATCCCTATTTAATATATTTTCACCCCTAAGGATACCCCAAATAAAAAAAAGATTCAAGCATAATCGTTTTATTTTCTCAATTTCCCCCTGAAATTTCCCTTTAGTACGTGTCAACATATTTAATGTTCACGCCGAAAGTTTAAAGGTAATTTAAAAAAAACTCCAGTGTACATTATTTACTTGTAAGTTTTTCTTATGAATTTTTTCTGCTTTTTTTTTGGTTCTGTCAATATTTTTCATTTTTGTGATTGTATGTTTTTTTTCTTACTTTATTGCGTAGGTTTTTGTGCTGGTAAAATAAAAAAAGAATAAAAGGTTCCATTCTTTTAAATTGTTCACAAGGAGCTATTCAAATTTTGTGTAGGATATAAATTAAATGCCTATATTGAAATTGATGTACCTTTTTATATTAACTTTTTTTGAGCTTAGTCAAAAAATCGAACAAGCATAGGTCTTATGTTACTTGTGGAAAGTGTAGGCAGGTACAGTTACAGTTTATATAGAAAAGGAATTATCAATAAAGATGTCATTTATTTGAAACATTTTTTTATACAATTTGGCACATACATATATAAAATATATACATATGTATTTATATTTATTTATATTCATGTAAGTAATACAAAATATTACTGAAAAAATATCAAGGGATGTAAAATTTGAATCCCAGAAACACCTTATGTCTTTTGTTACCTGTTGGTTGTAGCTTAGGCCATTAAATTTAAAAACTAAGTAAAAAGAGGTATGGTTGCGAGTGCATCCTACGCTGTAATCAATCATTCGAGTGATTTCCTTGGAAACCAGAAACGCAAAATTTTATTTGATAAAAAATTAGGGAAAGAAATCAAAGACCTCTTTAAATGCCTAGAATTGAATGTTATCAACGCGTATTTCTATTCAAACAGAATTGAATTATCCCGTAGGTAGATAGCAATCTTTATTAACCTCCCATTGGAATTTATTGTAATGGGTCCGATTTGTCAAACTGAAAATTTGACATTTCTCGACGTTTAAAGGGCTCAAGAAAATTGCGTGGGTGTTTTTTTTTACGATAGCAGTTTAAAAAAGATGAAAATTTTGGTTAACCCTAAATATCTCACGAATCAATGACGCTAGAGACTTAAATTAAAAGTTATATTATAAATTGTAACGTGATACCAAACCAGTATATTTTTGGAAAAAAATCCAATTAATGGTTTCATTATATATCGAAAAAAAAAGTGTCACCTCGTAAATTTTTTGAATAAAAAATGATTTCATCTCCAAAACAATTTTGTACAGTTTTTAATAAAAAATAAAAACCTAACAAAACATTACTCAAAGTTGGTAAAAATCAAATTTCGACTCAAGTATCTTCTCAAAAACTTGAGATTATGGCCTAAAAATAAAAAAAAAATTAAAAAATCTAATGGACAGATTTTTTACAAAATAATAAAAAACTAAACAAAAAAATGAATAAAAGTTTTTAAAAATTGATTTTCGACTCAAATATCTTTTCAAAACTTTGATATATTGGCTTTAAACTAATGTTATCTTTTAAAGAATATTGTTGTCAGGATTCAGTAAAATTTTGCGAAAAATCTAATTAATACTTTATTTTACAAAAAATAAAAACCTAATACTAAAACTTGGTAAAAATTTACTTTCGACACAAATAGCTTTTCAAAAATAGGAAATATTATCTTCAAACTTTTTTTTGTTTCGCAGAAAATATAGTTTTCGATATTCAGAAGTTTCTTATAAAAATTCAACAGTCCGTTTTTTTATACAAAAATAAAAACTTAAAAAAAATAGTAAGCAAATTTGGCAAAAACTAATATTCGGTTCTTGATGTCTCTAAAATTAATTTCATTCATCCAATCTGTAAAAATTTAAGAAATACTCGTATTTCTAAAATTGGTATACATTTGTTGGAGACTAAAAATCTATTTCATAAAACTAGATTTATAAACTAAACTATTTCTAAGAAAAAGAGGGTGGGATGCGACCCACACTGATAACTTCCCATCCCATCTGTCGATTTGTCTTGCTTAAAAGTTTCTCTATATGTTTTTTTACCAAATTTGTGCACTATTTTTTGTAGATTTTATTTTTTAATTCCTGAATATTGAAAACAATATTTTCTGTGAAATAAAATAAGTTTGAAGCCAATATTTTTAATTTTTGAAAAGCTATTTGAGCCGAAAGTAAATTTTTAACAAGTTTTAGTATTGTTTTTTTTAGAGTTTTATTTTTTGTAAAAAAACTGTCAATTCGAATTTTTTACCAAATGTTGAAAACAATATTTCTTATAAGCTTATAAGATAAAATTAGTTTGAAGCCAATTTTTCAAATTTTTGAAGACATATTTGAGTCGAAAATCAATTTTTACCAACTTTTATACATGTTTTTTAGGTTTTTATTTTTTGTAAAAAAACTGTGAATTCGATTTTTCTCAAAATTTGTCCTTTTGTTGAAAACAATATTTTTTATAAGAAAAATTTAGTAAGAACCTATTATCTCAAAGTTTTTAAAAGATATTTGAGTCAAAAATCATTTTTTACGAACTTTTGTTAATTTTTTTTCGGTTTTTAATTTTTTGTACAAAAACTGTCAAATCGATTTTTTTCAAACTTTAACTGAATGTTGACAACAAGATTTTTTGAAAGATAAAAGTAAATTAAAGCCAATATCTCAAAGTTTTGAAAAGATATTTGAGTCGTAATCAATTTTTACCAACTTTTATACATTTTTTTTTTAGGTTTTTATTTTTTGTAATAAAAACTGTCAATTCAATTTTTCTCAAAATTTTATCAGATGTCAAAAACATTATTCTTCGTTGCACACAATTGTTTTAGAGATGAAATTATATTTCAGTCATAAAATTTTGGAGGTGACAAATTTTTTTTTTCAGTTTTATGGATTTATAAAAAAAAACCGTTATATTGATTTTTTTCAAAAAATATTCCTGTTTGGAATCACGTTACAGTTTATTATATACAATTTAATTCAAGTCTCTAGCGTTTTTGGTTCGTAAGATATTTAGGGTTAACCAAAATTTTCACCTTTTTTTCAAACTGCTATGGTGAAAAAGCCACCCACGCAATTTTCTTGAGAGCCCTTTCTGCATCTTTCTGCCTTATTATCTGTATAACAAAATTTATTTGAAGTCGATATCTCTTCTGGTTCTTGAGCTATGGACGACGAAAAAAACGTCGCGAACGTACGGACGTACGGACGTACAAACGTACGTACACACGCACGCACAGACATCTTTCTAAAAATCTTTTATTTCGACTCTAGGGACCTTGAAACGTCGAGAAATGTCAACATTTTCAATTTGACAAATCGGACCCATTACAATAACTTCCTATTTAACGCAACATTAAAACTTACAAACTTTAAAGCAAGACATATCGACAGAAGGGATGGGAAGTTATCAGTGTGGGTCACAACCAAGCCTCTTTTTGAGCTTCAAAATATTTGTAAATTTCTTTTATCCCAGTTATTGGTAAGCGAATTTTGTTTAGTGATGAAGCTCATTTTTGTTTGTCTTTGGGAATATGTGAAGTCGTGAGTCTACATCGATAAACCGGAAACGATCGACCGCTTTGAGAACAACATCCGATCCGGCCGGAACGGTCATATGCAAATAATTAATTTATATTTCAGGAAAATTATCTTTTCAATAAAGTAATTTTCATGTCCTTTCAAAAATATCTGCTTTGCTTTACTCTATTTCAATGTTGTTCACATTTAAAAACAAAAAAACCTTTACTATGACGTACTGAGTTATTAAACTATATGACAAAGATATTTTTGTTTAATGGCCTCACCACCCCTCATTTTCTCACCCTAAAACTTTTTTTCTTTTATGAACAACATTTTTGAAAACATAACCAAAAAAACAGTTCATTACACAAACAAATGTTTGTATTAAATGAGCAATAATGTGTAACCACATGTCTTTTAAAAAACTTAAATTTTCGAATGATTTTAACTACACTTTCCCTCGCACCCTTTTTAAAAATGTTTCTTCACTCCAAATGTAGGATACTTTTTAGTAAGTATAGTTCTAAACCAATTTCTCTCTTTTTCTGATTTTGTTCGAAGTAAATACCAAACTTTCTTGGACTATAAAAAGACTTTGTAGATGACAATATGTCCACAGTGGTTTAAGAAAACCTTCTATAATTGTGTTAGTTAAAAATTGCTCCAACCACGGATGACCTTAATTTTTTTGGTTCCTACTCTTAATTTTTGAAATACGAGAATTTGAAAAATTAAAAAAAAACAATTAAGGTTCATAGAAATGTTGAAGTTTAAGGGTACAGAATTGCTAAACTAATGGTGTTAAAGTTTTGTTTTTTTATTTTTTGTAAAATACAATTTTTCTAAAAAATTAAAATGACAAATCTCAGTCCAAGTTGAATTTTAAAATATAATTTGTCTGATCACCACAGAAAACCAAGAATTCCTTAACACCAGTTACAAATAACAATGGAATTTCACATCTATAAAAGGGCCATATTAAATAAAACTTGACTAAGAATTCTTAAACTTTTCTATGAATTTGTGTTAAGTAGATTCAAAGAAAAAAATGAAATAAAGGGTCAAGAGTGAAGAGTGATCTGCTATCATTTAATCCAAAGAAATAAAACAAAAAACTAATAGCAAATTAATGTAAGTGAAATATTTTGTTTGCCATCTTAAAATGACGGGCCTGTCTTCAAACAAATTTTCGTTTAGATAGATATAATTACTTCTTCCAAAACAAGCTATCATATTTTTGAATTTAGTTTTTAATTGATCAATATCTCCAAATATATCCAATATAATGGTTATTTATATTCTCATTTCTCAAAACGTTGTCATATCGAGTCTCACAAAAAATTGTAACGAGCTTGAATTAATTAAATCATTTTACTTACCTTAAATTCCAATCTTAAATATTCTCATTTAACTAAGTCTTTCAAGAAATAGCAAATTAGTACTCCACCTGATGATTCTTTGTATTTTTATAAGTAATTACAAATTATTATTTCAAAAAACACTCATTTCACAAAATGGATTACAATTCAAACACAATCACAAATGGTTAGTAAAAAAAGTTAAATATTTTTCTTTTTTTTTATATTTTATAAATTAGTTTTAAAATTTATGTGCATCAAAACTTATTTGTTTGAGTATAATACAAAGAGCATTTACCAATATCTATATTAATATGGCACACTTGAACTTGGAAATTATACAAACTTTCCCTTCTTTAGGAGCGAGCATCATCAAAAAATACTACAACCGAATATCTAGGACGTCCAAATGAAACTGAAACTGACTTTCATCCTCGGTTCGGTACAGAGATCTTAAAGTTATACATGTATCTACAACTTAATATCCATCCAGTATACCAGTATAACCAAGTATAGGAGTAGTAGAGTATAGTATCCTTTATAGGTTTTCTTCCCAGCTACCAGTTGCTGGGATTCTCTTCTATAGAGATACATGTTTGTGTTAAAGTTTGTGGCTATTGTTGTTATGAAAATCTCTGCAGACTATAACAGGAGTTCAGCATTTATGAGCAAGCTAAAACACAAAGGATGCCAAAGAAGGAACCATTTTAAAAATTTACATTGCGCAGACGGCGGTTTTTCAATGTCGCCAAACAGCGATGTTATAAACTTATGACGTAGCAATTTAGTTTTATTAGTTAAAATCACGTTGAGATATTAAGAAATAAAAAAAAAAGTATATTGGGGCCTATAAGCACTTTTTTATTTAATACAATTTTAATTAAAGATGTTGACGCATTTACTGTAAAGCTCTGTTCGCACTTTATTACACAACAATGTTTTTTAAAACAGTTAACTTGTTTTATAAAACCAATTATGGAAACTTAAATCATTAACTTTTCCTGATAATTAGAGCTAGGATTTCCATGCAAATGTATGTTTTTGTTGACAAACTTAAGATGAAAGCCAGTAAATTATCTTTACGAATCATTAATTTTCCTTTAAAATGGCATTCAATCGCTAGTGCATATTTTTGCGTATTTGATTATAAATGCATGTTTTACATATTTTTGCACATTTCTATAATTAAAGACTATTGTTCGTTCATATTAAAAAAAATGGTCATAAAATTAAGAACACATCGGTTTCAAAGAAATGCAAACGGACCATTAAAATTAGAATCAATGAACTAGGTGAAAAATACAAACAAATTCTTCTCTTTTTAACCGATGCGGCGGCATACATGGTTAGGGCAGGTTAAAACTCTTGTATCCGAAGTTGATACATGTAACTATTTAGCTTATGCACTGCATCGAGTTGCAGAGGAAATACGAAGTAATTTTTAAAATGCAGATTAATTGGTGGAAAATGGAAAACAAATATTTTTAAGGGCACCATTTCTTCCACCACAGTCTATTGCTACCAGGTGGGAACCTTTCTACAAGCAGTTGCCTAATACGCAAAGCACTATGAGAAGTTTGAGGAAGTGGTTAATAATGTCGATGATTCTGATGCTGTTGCAATTAAAAATGCAAAAGATATAGTGAACCAGCTTTTACTTAAAGCCAAATAATATTCCTTACCTCTAACTACAGTTTTCCTTGTGATACCATGACAAAGCCTAAGGGAAGAGACTCATTAAAAAATCATATTGATTTAGTTAAAGATGCTGTTGTAAAAAACAACTGCTGTTAAGGATCTCTTGCTCCAGCCATACAAAAGAAGCTTGAGAATTTTCTAGTAAAAAATAAAGTTTTTCAACAATGGAAAATATATGCAAGTTGCAGTTATGAAAATTATTTTAGAAACTTTACAACCGATGACAATTCTGCCTTTAAGAATGACGTAGAACGTTCCTTTTTGATGTAAAAGTCTTTTCAAAGACCGAATCGCTAAAGCTTTATTTTTAAAAACTTTAAGAAGAATATCATGATTTACATATGTCAATATTTCTATTATTTGTGTTATTTTGAAAAAAAAAAGAGGCTGGGATGCGACCCACACTGATAACTTCCCATCCCGTATGTCGATTTGTCTTGCTTCAAAGTTTGTTTATATGTACTCGTATCAATTTTACCAAATTTGCGTAGGTACTATTTTTTGTAGATTTTGTTTTTTCTGAAAAAAGGGACTGTTGGATTTTTATATAAAAATCACTGAATATCGAAAACAATATTTTCTGTAAAATAAAATAATTTTTTAGCCAGTATTTTTATTTTTTTTTACAAAAACTATCAATTCGAATTTTTTCAAAATTCTACTAAATGTTGACAACAAAGTGTTTTGAAAGATGAAAGTAAAGTAAAGCCAATATCTCAAAGTTTTGAAAAGTTATTTGAGTCGAAAATTAATTTTTACCAACCTTCATACATTTTTTTTAGGTTTTTATTTTTTGTAAAAAAACTGTCAATTCGAATTTTTTCAAACTTTAACTGAATGTTGACAACAAGATTTTTTGAAAGATAAAAGTAAATTAAAGCCAATATCTCAAAGTTTTGAAAAGATATTCGAGTCGAAAATCAATTTTTACCAAATTTTATATTTTTTTTTTAGGTTTTTATTTTTTGTAAAAAAACTGTCAATTCGATTTTTTTCAAAAAACTGCATGTTGACAGCAAGATTTTTTGAAAGACAAAAGTAAATTAAAGCCAATATCTCAAAGTTTTAAAAAGATATTTGAGTCGAAAATCAATTTTTACCAACTTTTATAAATTTTTTTTTTAGGTTTTTATTTTTTGTAAAAAAACTGTCAATTCGATTTTTTTCAAAATTTTATCAGATGTCGAAAACATTATTCTTCGTTGCACAAAATTGTTTTAGAGATGAAATCATTTTTCAGTCGTAAAATTTTGGAGGTGACAAATTTTTTTTTTCAGTTTTATTGATTTAAAAAAAAAACCGTTATATTTATTTTTTTCAAAAAATATACCTGTTTGGTATCACGTTACAATATATTATATAAAATTTAATTCAAGTCTCTAGCGTTTTTGGTTCGTAAGATATTTAGGGTTAACCAAAATTTTCACCTTTTTTTCAAACTGCTATGGTAAAAAAACCACCCACGCAATTTTCTTGATAGCCCTTTCTGCATCTTTCTGCCTTATTATCTGTATAACAAAATTTATTTGAAGTCGATATCTCTTCTGGTTCTTGAGCTATGGACGACGAAAAAACGTCGCGAACGTACGGACGTACGGACGTACGGACGTACAAACGTACGTACACACGCACGCACAGACATCTTTCTAAAAATCTTTTATTTCGACTCTAGGGACCTTGAAACATGTCCTCGACCTCGAGAAATGTCAAAATTTTCAATTTGACAAATCGGACCCATTACAATAACTTCCTATGGGAAGTTAAAAATGTTATTCAAACGGATGTCCTTTTCTTATGCTGATGTAATTTTTATTTATTGTTTATGTTTTGTGTATTTTTTAATGTACCTACTTGTTTTTTAGTTCCTTTAAATGATAAAAATAAAAGACTGATTTTCTTTATAAAAACTGCATACTAAGTTTTGTTTTGTGTTTATTGAAAAGAAGGAGATACAAGGTTAAATATATATGATTTTAAATATATATTTTAAGCGCATATTTTGCGCTTTTAAGTGCATGGAAATCCTAGCCCTATCAATAAAGAGTGTAAAATTAATATTTTTCGTTTGGTCACTGATTTTATTAATGGTAAAAACTGCATTGAAGACAAGAAAAAGAGTAGTATAGACGAATAGCGTTGACAAAAAATTCTCTTTCTGATGGTAAGCAGGTATGTCGGGGGATGATAAGTTTATTTTTTCTGCTTGTTTTATAGACATGAAACGTAGCCAGAAATGTGGTCATATTTTTAAGAACATAAATATATCTTATAGGCTATTAAAGGTGACTGTAAGTTTTCTTTTGTTCTTCGAATCGCAGTTACAATACATTTCACAACCAAACACAAGAAAAGGAATAATCATAGTTTTGACCAACATTACTCGAGTTCTTATAAAGTTATACATTTTTTCAAGAAATCATCAACCAATTTTTTTAATTTTTTTTTCCGCACAAGCTCTTAAACTGTCTCAATAAAACTAAAATAAAATGTCATATTTTTGATTTTTAAAAATATATTCAATTTTTTTCAAAATTCAATATGTTGAAAATGTTATTGAAACGTATATTAATAAGTTCTGAATAATTGCATACCAAAAATCTAAATTAAAAAAAAAAACAGCTCTAACGATTTTTAAATACAAATTTTGGAAAATTAAGGTTTTTTAAGAAATTCAATGGTATTTAAGTTTTTGAAAAGAAATCTTTTTTAAAGGTTAAGTTAAGTTTTTGAAAAGAAATCTTTTTTAAAGGTACGTTTTTTTTATTTTATAATACAGAATATATTTTTAAATAGACTCGTTAGATACCTGAAAAAATTATTACGACAAAGTCGTGCATTTTATTAAATATCACGTGTATCAGAAATATAATAGTTTAACTTCAAAATAGTCTAATGTCTACTTGTCAGAAACCAACCGTGCAACACATGTGTAAACGTTCGTTTTTTTTCCTTTTTGCTGATTGATCGTTGATTTTTGACAATTCGACGTAATGCTTTCTTTTAACCTCAAAAGAAAAGTGTCAGACCTAATTTTGTTGTTTGGTCGTTGTTTTGTATCTTGGTACATTTGAAATCACAAGTAACTTTCAAAAACACACGTAACATTTCCGCAAACGTGTACAGATGATAACTTAAATTTGTCTTAAATAGAATTTTAGTAGAAAAATTTTGTTTACCAATTTCTTAAATTTTAACAAATTGGATGAATGAAATTAATTTAAGATATGTTAAGAACAGAAAATCAATTTTTACTAAATTTGCGTACTATTTTTTGTAGATTTTATATATTTATGAAAAAACGGACTGTTGTTTTTTTATAAAAAAAAATTGTGAATATCGAAAACAAAATTTTCTGTGAAATAAAACAAGTTTGAAGACAATATTTATAATTTCTTAAAGCTTTTTGAGTAGAAGTAAATTTTTAATAAGTTTTAGTATTGTTTTTTTGTTAGGTTTTTATTTTTTGTAGTGAAATAGATTTTACCCAAAATATTACTGAGTGTTGACAACAATATTTTTTAAAAGATAAAAGTAGTTTAAAGCGGATATCTCAAAGTTTTGAAAAGATATTTGAGTCTAAAATCAATTTTTACCACCTTTTATTAATTTTTTTGTTTAGACTTTTATTTTTTGTAAGAAAACTGTCTATTCGATTTTTCTCAACATTTTTCCAAATGTTGAAAACAATATTTCTTATAAGTTAAAATTAGTTACAAGGCATAATCTCAAAGTTTTGAAAAGATATGTGAGTCGAAATCAATTTTTACCAACTTTTGTTAATTTTTGGGTTTAGGTTTTTTTTTTGTAAAAAAAATTTGAATTCGATTTTTCTAAAAAGATTTCAGAATTTTGAAAACAATATTTCTTATAAGATATAATTAGTTGAAAGCCATAATCTCAAATTTTTGAAAAGATCTTTTATTTTGACTCTAGGGACCTTGAAAATTCGAGAATTACAATAACTTCCTATGGTAAGTTAATAAACAATTTGGTTAGTTTTTGACAGCAAACTTCTTGTTAAGAAATAGACTTAAGACTTCACAATTTTAAAAGGGACAAAATTGAGACTACTGATTTTTTTAGTTTAATTAAACCAGGCATTAGTCGTAAATATATTGAAGGTTATGATTTCGTAGTTATACGAAGTGAATTTATAACAACACTGGTTAATGGTTGAAAAATGAGGGAACTCTTCGTCCGTCGCATGATACATGATATAAACACAGACTCCCCGGAAAGTCTCTCATCATCAGCCAAAATATAGGATGGTGATAATGATGGTGGTAAGAACAGTCGACGTTGACAAGTAGGGGGGTTTTGGGGTTGGCAAGTTGGTAGGTTTGTTGGCTGGTTGTTTGGTTGCAGAGGTAGCTGCTTGTTTTATATATAGACAAATTGGCTGGGATAATAGACCCGGACCCAGACCAAAAGCACCAGAGCCAGCACCCAGGCCGCAGAGCAATCGGGTGCCTAGGCAACCAGTTTCAAGAGCACAGGGATTTCCGCTTGTTAGCTTGACGGTATGAGTGTAGGTATATAAGCTGTAGAATATAGCTATGCATGTTGAGATTGGCCATATTGTCGAAATAGGTTGATTGAAACAGAGTGATTTGTGCGAACAAGTTGGGAGCCAGCAATGGGTGCCTTTTTTTATTTTCGGGTAATAACATACTTCCCTCTGCATACATACATATTCCATACTCTTATAGAACATATACATGCATATTTATATTGAGTTTTTATCGTATAAATATACAACTTAATTAGGCAGGCCAATAAACGCATCTTAGGTTTTGTTTATGGTTTGTGATGTTGTTCTGATGTGATGTTCCTCGAGGAGTGTTCTCAATTACACCTACAATCAGGTACCTTAAAGGCATTTAATCTATTATAGGTACATATATACAAAAGCGAACCCAAAATGTGTGCGGATGCTTTTTGAAGGATTTTATTTATTAAGTCCTTAGCTTAAAAGCAAACAATAGAATTTTTCATTTATACTTCAAGCCCTATAGAATATAGAAATGAAAAGAGGCTAAAATTGTTGTTGTTAATGTTCCTCGTACGTATATATAATATGTATAAAAACAAAGACAACATGAAAGAAGTTATGAAAGCATCAAAGCTAAAATGTGCCGACAAAAATGTTAGAACAAATTGAGAACCGATGTGATGATACTTATGCTTATGCTTGTGCATGCAATAGGAAACGAAGGCGAAGGGATAAAGTTTTATCCATGATGATGCTGTGATGATGCCATATGGGAAGTTATCACAATTTTATAGCGCTTCCATTGTCGGTGGGTATGGTGATGGAAAATTGGAAGCAAAATAAATCTTTGATGTAGGTATAGATACGAGTAGATACCTTTAATGTACCTTTATAATTTTGGTTTTTATTTCTTTCTTCTGGTTTATATTTTTGGTCCTTCTACTTGAAATACCTTCGTACAATGGTACATCAAAATAAATTTTACATATTCACAATTATAGCAATCTGAGTATAAATATAGATAAATATAGGGTAAAAGACAAAAAATGGAACCCTTAAGCAAACAGGTAGTTTTATTTAAGGTTAAGATTTTAATTGAAGGAGTTTTCATTTACATGCGATTGCGTGCAAATATAAGAAAACACAAACAGCTGGATTATAATTAAATTCACAAAGGAAATGATTTAATTAAGTTTTTAACTATATAAGTAGTTGTATTTTTTGAAATAAGGGCTTGTAGGTGTGGGGGATTCAAGAAGCTTGTGCTTATTAGAATGTTGTCAAAGGTTCTAATTCAAAAGGGATTAGTAAGAATTAGAGTTATTTAAACGGCTGTGAAAACGAAGGCGAAAACTTTTGCTCTTATAACTCACTCTCACTGATTATATAATCATGGTGGGTATATAGAGAGACAGACAGGCATATTAGATAAAAACTATAATAATGTGATTAAAGTGTATTTTGAAATTTCAAGTTCTTATCTTTTGCTGAAATGGTATCGACCGATTAAGGAAAGCAAACGTCTTCGATATTGATGTAAGAGTTTTCATACAATCAACCCAAAAATCGGTCTTTTTAACTCTTTAAAAGCCATATGCGAATGAACCAGATTTCCCAAGGAACCAAAAATGGAAGTAATATCATATTAAAGTATTGCAAAGTGAAAAAGAGGCTGGGATGCGACCCACACTGATAACTTCCCATCCCGTCTGTCCATTTTGTCTTGCTTAAAAGTTTGTAGGTTTTCGTGTTGGGTAAAAAAAATTGTTTGTTGAATTATTCTTAACTTATTTTAAAATTACCAAGAATATTTTTCATATAAAGAAATAGTTTAGTTTGAAAATCTAGTTTTATTCAATTGATTTTTAGTCGAAAACATATTTTTACCAATTTAAATAGCATTTCCTAAATTTTTACAATTTGGATGAATGGAATTAATTTGAGAGATATCAAGAACCAAACATCAATTTTTTACCAATTTTGCGTACTATTTTTAGTAGATTTTAACTTTTTTTATTAAAAAAAGGACTGTTGGAATTTTATAAAAAAAAACGACTGAATATTTTCTAAAATAAAAACTGTCAATTCGATTTTTCTCAAAATTTTTCCGAATGTTGACAACAAAATTTCTTATAAGTTAAAATTAGCTAGAAGACATAATCGGAAATTTTTAAAAAGATATTTGAGTTGAAAATCAATTTTTACCAACTTTTGTTGAATTTTGTTTAAGTTTTTTATTTTTTGTAAAAAAACTGTCAGTTCGATTTTTCTAAAAATTTTATTGAACGATAGTTTTTAAAAGAAAAAAGTAATTTTAATTCAATATCTCAAAGTTTTCATAAAATAATTTTTACAAACTTTTATTATTTTTTTTTTTGTTTTTTGTGAATAAACTGTCAAATCGATTTTTTTTTTCAAAATTTGTCCGAATCTTGAAAGCAATATTTTTATAAGTTAAAATTAGTTGGAAGCCATAATCTTAAATTTTTGAAAAGATATTTGAGTCGAAATTCAATTTTTACCAACTTTGAGTAATGTTTTTTTAGGTTTCTATTTTTTCTAAAAAAAGCTGTCAATTTTGATTGCCCTCAAAATTTCATCCGATGTTAAAAACGTTATTTTTCGTTGTACAAAATTGTTTTGGAAATATGATCATTTTGTATTCGTAAAATTTTCGAGGTGACAAATTTTTTGTCTTCAGTTTTTTTATCTTAAAAAAAACGTTAGTTTGATTTTTCCAGAAATAACTTGTTTGGTATCACGTTACAATACATTTTATAAAATTTAATGCAAGTCTCTAGCGTTTTTTGATTCATAAGATTTTTAGGGTTAACCAAAATGTTCGCCTTTTTAAAACTGCTATGGTAAAAAGACCACCCACGCAATTTTCTTGAAAGCTCTTTCTGCATTTTTCTGCCTTATTATCTGTATAACAAAATTTATTTGAAGTCGATATCTTTTCTGGTTCTTGGGGTATGGACAACGAAAACAACGTCGCCAACGTACGTACACCCGCACGCACAGACATCTTTCTAAAAATCTTTTATTTCGACTCTAGAGAGATTGAAACGGCGAGAAATGTCAAGATTTCCAATTTGACAAATCGGACCCAATAACTTCCTATGGGAAGTTAAAAACAAAAAATACAAACATTTTAGAAGCTTGACGTCAAGATCAAACTATTCATTTCAATTTAGGTCCTAACATTGATTTCTTTAAATTTTGATAATTTTACTAATTTTTGTTAATGCTATCTTACTTTGGAAAATAGTTGCGTCAGATGCAATTTTTAAGTAAGAAAAAGTAAAATTTATGAAATACAACGTCGTCGCTCAAATTGGTCCTCATCTGACCTCTTAATTTTCCTAAACCTTGTAGAAAATTCGTTACCTTATAATTAGGCATAATATCGATAATTCATGGCTCTTCACAAATAAAAGTTAAGCCAAGCTCCGAAGCTGCTTAATAACAAGATTTTGGAATTCTGTGAGGAAAAGATTTATTGTGAGCAATCCAGCTTGAAAATATTAATTGGAGATCTTTTTAACAGAATTCTTCTCATGTTACATGCTATGTTGTTGATCGTTAGTTAAGGCTAACACTTTCAATTATTATAGCAATCACATTTCCGTTTTTGAGTAGAGTTCGATAATGGGGACTGCTTTCTTTAGCTCAAAAATGTTGTTCAAGAAACGCACTGTAAATTTTTATATAAATATTTTTATTTTATGAAATTTGTTAAATTTGTATCCATAAAAACGTTATTCTTAAAATTTTCTACTTTATATTTGGTAATCAATAATTCAACACGAAAAATTAAACCATTAACGAAAATTACATCAACATTTCACAAACCCTTTTCGTTGAATTTTTTCACGCGAAATTTAACACCATGAACACAAGTTGGCAGATTCTTTGTATAAAAGTTAACTTTTCAACAACGACAACAAAACAACATCGATACCCTCTCAGAGTCAGACCAACAAGATTTAACTTAACCATACAATTTTTGTTTCCATAGAAAACAACAACAAAAATCAACCAATTAGAGAACTAACGAACAAATGCCTTTTGTATTCCACACACAACTTTCATCCTGGCCATGCATATAGAGTTCTTTTCACGCAGGATAACATTTAAGCCGTATGTCAATCCATCATAATCATCAATAGTCATTAAAACTTCGTCAACGTCGTCAGATGATAAACCAGCACAAAGATACTGATGCCGGCCGCCGCGGACGCCACTGCCGCGCCAAAGTTAAAGCTTTTGAAGTATTTATTTTATTAATTGATTGAGGTCGGTTGTATCCTTTTTTTTAGCGAGAGACGAGGTAAGGCTTAAATCTGAAGGGAATGAAAATTCCTCTCTGTGATAAAGAAAAATTGTAGGTTTTATCTCTTGCTGTTTGTCCAGCTCAAAATACCTGATGCCGTTGCATGCCGTGATGAGCGCGTTTCGCCTGCCTACAGTCTGATACGTATCCTTGATACCATCATATCCAAGGTTATCAACAACAGAAAGGTAAAAAGTTATCTACAGCGGAGTGATGATGGTAACAGTACCTGAGGGTGTCGTTACTTGGCAACTTGTTGATTACTCTATACCATGAGCTGTGTTTGAGAGGGAAAAGGACGTTTCAATGTCAGATGATGAGAATATGCATCAGTTCAGAAAGAAATTTACCAGAGAAGGATTATTTATCTTCGTGAACTGGCTGCTGCTCTAGGCAGTCAATGTCAGTGTTGCAACAAGCAGTTCAAGTGCGGAGCAAAAAGGAAAAGGTAAATTATAATTGTGTGCACATCCAGCTATACCTATAGACCAGAACCAGAGACTTCTATATAAAATGCACATAACACAAAGCATCAGACTTGTTTATTGTGCGCGAGTATTATACGATTCTTTTATTATAAAATTTAATTATTTTTTTACTTTGTTCGAGGAAATTGAATAAATATAAGAAGTGAAAGCATTAATAAACAATAAATAACAAGTGTTTTAACTTTGTACAGAGGACATTTTTTAATTAGTGAATGAACAACTTGAATGGGCTTTCACCATTTAGACACATTAAGTGCTTTTTAGATGCATGTACATATGCAGGCGTTTAACAAAAGAAAAACTTCTTCATACCTTTTGTAATTCATAATTCATTTTTAACGAAAAACCCACCTAACGGGTTGTCCAATTTGCGGTTTCAAAAGTATAGGGCTATAATTCGACATTTGTCAAACTAAGTTGTTAGACCAATTTTTTTTTGTCAGTTTAAAGTCTGACATTTACAAAAATGGATCGCTTAACTATTGCACAATGTGCCAATTGTGCCACAGCCATATATCGTGATTTAAGAGAAGATTATGGTTAACAAAATTGTCCAACTACGCAAGCAATTTTCAAAATTGTGAAGAAATTTTAAGAGACTGGATTGGTGACAAATATTGTAAGGCCTGTGCATCATCGTTTGCTTGTACCACTGAAAATATTGCTGCTGTAAGGGAATGGAATAAGAAATGTCTTACGGCAAATTATGGCGTATTTTGCATTGGGGTCTCCGCCTATACATCTAATGTCTCAACGTCTAAGATACGGCGAATGGGTTTTTGAACAACAAGCGGTGGATGGCGATTTTTGAAAGAAAAAGTTCTTCAGCGACGAAGCACATTTCGTACTTGGTGGGTGTGTTAATAAACAAAATTGTCATATTTGGGGTTCTGAGGGGAGTTTTTTGTCTGCTATTGAAGAATACGACTAACTTGAAGAATATGTGATTTCAACAAGGCGGTTCCACATGCTACACAAATCCAGCGAATATGGCCGCGTTACTTCTCGTTGTGGCGATATCAACTGGCCACCAAGATCATGCGATTTCATCACCGCTTAACTTTTTTTTGTGAATCTACGCGAAAGACCGTGTTTATACAGATAAAATTTTAACTCGCAGTGGGGCACAGAAAACCCGCACGTATATATTGAAAAGCCGATACACTCAAAACGAGTCACTGTTTGGTGCGGATTTTAGTCCAGAGGCATGATTCTGCCATTTTTCTTCCAAAATGAGCAAGTTGTAGGATATTGGCAACATTTGGTTCTAACAGAACGGCGAAGCTACACTCGATGTTTTTAAAAAAAAAAGTTATTTGGCGGAAATATCATGAGCAAATATTTTATATATGTTTTATTTACGTTTACTTTTGAAACCGCAAAATGGATAACCCTGTACAAAATTGATTATCCTGTACAAGTACTCACCCCATGCCTGATAGTTCTTTTAGTATGAAGTTAAACTTGAGTAGACCCAAGTTCCTTAACTTAGTTAAGTCATCAAGACAACTTCCTATTAAGGCTAAAAAAATGTCGGAGATAAGACATACAAAATGACATAAAAATAAGTTTATGTCAGATACTTATTACTTGTCAATTTCTTTTTTTAAATTGTGTTGAATTAAATTTTATCACCCATTCAAAACTAGTTTATCAGATTCTGTAATCTTCACGAATAACAAATTCAATGGCTATAAAGTGTAGTGACAGTTTGCGTGCATGTTATGAGTTAATAAATGAATGAATAATGGGGTTGAATCAGCTTAAGTTATATAGAGCTACCAGATGCTTGCAAAAATGGTTATAATATTTTCTTTTTTTCTATTCAAACAAACAGTTTTGTGGCCTAAAAAGCTTACATTAAAATAAAAGTAAAAAAACACGATCGAATGTTATTACAAAAAAGTCGATTTGGAGCCCTGATTTCCATATATTTGTATAACCAATTATTATTGAAAATTGTTTAACCTGTAGATTATCAAATTTGAATAATCAAATTGTGATGAAAATGCATCCCTTTTTTCGTATCGAATAATGACAATTTTGTGAACTCTGTTAGACATTAAATAAACACATCTGAAAGGTTTGCTTCCAATTTGTTATAGTTGATCTGTTCAAAAAGAAAACTATAACATACACGTTTTATCTTTTGAAGACATTTTGCAATAATTCTTGGAAAAAAATAATTACGACGAGTTTAACTTTAATATTTTTTAAATATGAACACAATACTCAGGAATTTGTGTTGTGCCATTCTTCGAAAAAACCTATAATCAGATAAAAATAGCTTACGGCCTTAGTGAAAGTCAAATATTTTATCTTTTCTTCAAAATAGAAATGTATAGTTTCTCTAGTTAAGTGTAGCTGTGTTAGAATTTATATAAGAAATTGAAAAAAAAATCAATATTTTATTTCGTTCTTTCAAAAATGCCGATTTCACAAAATCACTTAAATTTTCATTCTTCACATTAAAATTGTTTTGTTTGTTAAATTTTTCAGAAGCTATACGATACTCTTTAGTAGATTTTGACTTTGCTAACATAACTAAGGCCCATAGAACATTAAATTACGTGGAAAATTCAATTCATTTGACAAATTCATTCCACTTGTACTAACATCCATTGTGTTTATCTACCTGTTTTGTTACGGTAAAAAACAATATCGGTCGTATTAAATAAGAGTCTAAATACGAGCTTTCACTTCCTTTAATTGTGATTGAATATTTTCCCACTGAGCTAATATTATCAAATCGATTTTATACAAAGTATATATTTGAGGCACTTTTTTCTTTTACTTGCTTACTAATGGTAATTGCTATAAGTCCTGGTTTAACTTTATATAAATGTTTATTATGAAAGGTTATTTAAATATTCATAGACTTCTTCAAAAACACATGTTTCATCCATATGAAGGACGTTCATTTAATATCTGTTCAAAATCAAGTCATTCACAGTACCTGCTTTTGCCAACCGACCCTTATATGTACCTTAATTATGTACATTACATAGTTTGTTGGATGAATTTTATGTCTGAGACTGAGGCTCCGAAGGGTAGAAAAGCTATTAATAAATTTGTATGAGCAAACTGTAAAACATACCTATACATATAATACGCCTTATTAAGTAAGGTGAGAGTTAGTGGAGGGATGTAATAATATTTATAAATAAATATTATAAGGACTTTAACTTGTAATATATATGTATGGTTGTACCTCTAGACATTTTTGAAAAGCTTTCAAGTGTGTTGTATTCGCTCAAAGTGTAGGGGTATTTAATTAATTTTTGTGGAATGCGTGATGTTCTTTGTTAATAAGTTTATTTTGAAATAAATGATCAAAGCTATTTTTCAAAGAAGAAATTACTCTTTTTTACCCAGTGATGATGTTAATTTGTAAGAAAATAAAGGATTTCTTGTTAAATCGTATTTTAGATATCTACAATATTATAATTATCCTCTTCTTTTCGGAATTATAGTTATTATTTAAACTTAGAACAAAATAAATTACAATAAAACCAAAAACTGTCTTAATTGTGAATTTCTGCCCAAGCATATTTTCTTTACAGATAATTACAGATAAACACATTTTCAAATAAAATTTATTTCTACAAAATACTCTTTAAGTTAAATTCAATAATTCGTCTTAGATTCCAAGTTAAACTTTAATGGACCAGTAAAACTATTCTCTAAGAAACGAATGGTAAAGTTTGTAGGTTAGAATTAGAGTTTTAGATTATATGGTAATACTGTCAACATAATATTTAATATGAAAAACCCTATAAACTTAATTGTTCCGTAATTGACAGCTGTAATAAAATGATCAAGAATGAAAATTTGTATTTATATAAGTTTAGAAATAACTAGTTTTTTGAGGGAGTTTCAAAGTTGGCAACTCTTGATTTTTGTTTAAAGTAAAGAATAATCTTACTTATAAAACCAATTCAATTATTCGATTTCTTGAACTGTGCTCTTTAGAAAAATCGGTCAGAAATTACAATATGCTATGCCGAAATTTAATCGGCATTCCACATACACTTTTTTACTTGTGACATAAAGGAACTATATGACAAGTATTGCATTCGAAAAAAAATGTTGAACTCGAGATTTTCATCAAACATGAAATTACGATCATAGCAAAGTAAAAAAAAAGTTGATCCCCCGATTCCGTTCGTTTGTCTGTCCTCTCCCCTACAGCTCGAACCATATTGTTGATTAAGCTCAAATTTGGAAACTAAGGCTTTGAGCTGATTTGTGTTAGGCTTTATTTTAAGTTTAAGGCTAACAGTAGACCCTATAAAAATGTTGTGGTTAAAAATCGAAAATTGGAATTTTCTCAAAAACAAATGTGTAGATTTTTTCTTATTTTGACTTCTTTCAATACAAAAAAATATCTGGTCTTAAATAAATTACATTATTTACAAAAATAAAAAAAAAACATGGCATTCTGCCTTCTGCCTAGTTGGCAAAACATAAATTGGAACTTTATTTTTTATGAAATATAATTGATAAATAAACGAATTAGGTACATGACTTAAAAAGTTTTTTTTTGAATTTACTACTGAAATTAAATATTATCTTCAGAAACTCTTATTAACAATTCTCCCCCTATAATTTAGAGCCAGTTTGCAGTACATATATAGTTTTTGACTTCGTTGACTTCGTTTAACAATGAAACAATTTCATTTTCGTTCAAAAAACCCGTTCCAAGAACATTTCTCCTGATGTCTTTGAGAATTGGACATTCATCCATGAAGTAAAATACATTTTCTCTCACTCGTAAATTACATTAGGAGCATAATATTGGTAAATGCTCCCTATGTGGAATTAAGTTAAGAGTTACGAGTTTACCACGCAGCTTTATTATCATCGAAATCTCATCTACGCTGTATTCATCCCGGAAATAGTTCTTCGCCTCAAAATTTTGATTGAGTTGACTGTAAATTGATCTGTGCTTCATTAAGGCATTTTTCCCATAACATATCATCCACTTTTGCAATTTGGTGGTACAGTGATTCTTTCCATTGGTTGAAATCAAAGTTGTCTATGTTAAGGTCCATGTCACTCTCCCTAGCAAGTTTCATCCACTCTGCATACCATCCCGACCATTCTCGAATAGTTTGAAGTGCCCATAATCAATCTGTATTCGAAGTGTTCGTGCAACGAGTGGCTGCAGTCCCGTTTCCAACATAATTATCTAGTTCGGCGTAATTGGTGGCAGCCAAAAGATCCTTTTAACGTAGAAGCGTATCAATTTTTCCACATCTTCATATTGCTTCGCTACCCACGCTTGAGCCGCATAGAATAAGAATGATTCTGCTACTGCCTTAAATACAGTGTACTTACTGCTGTGTGCGATATTTCTGTTTGAGAAACACCTACTGCAAGATGCGCTCATGACGGCTTTTGCACTTGCAAACTTTTCTCTCAGATGCGATTATATATCCAAATTTTTTGTCAAAATCACTCCAAGGTATTTGAACTCTTTGACAATCTTTTTATTTTCACCATTGTAGTTCCATTTTTCATTAAGGCAGTTTCTACTTCCTCCGTTCTTGAAAATCATGATCTTGGACTTTTCCATGTTTACTATTAGGTTCCATATTTTACAGTTCTCAAAAATCCGGTTTATCATTAGTTTTAGTGATTCTGGAGATGACGCAAGAACCACGATATCATCCGGAAACAATAGTGCTTTAACTAATTCTCCCTCGTGTTCAATAGCATCAGTTAAGAAATCGAATAAGTCTTCGATAAATTCATCGAATAGGCTTGGACTCATCGTATAACCTTGTTTAACGCCTGATTCAGTTCTAAATGAATCCGAGCTTTCTGTACCATTCCAAACTGCTGCATTAGTATCCATATACAGGCTTTTCAAGACGCTTCCAAATTCTAACGACATTCCCATAGAAAAGGGCTTACCTATTCACCCTGTGAAATGCAGACTTAAAATCAACGCGTATAACTTCTTCCTTCTTCTTACAAATGAATCCGCAATGCTTTTCAGAAAAATGATATGATCGATCGTTGACTAACCGGATCAACTGATTTCAATAATAATTGATGATAAAAATGTCATTGTTTTTATTTTTGATTTTTAATAAAATATTAATAATATATCCTGAAAACAGATGGTAATGGGATACGAAATTGTAACGTAAAATGTATATTAATAAGCTTTAAATAACTGCATACTCAATATATTTTTAAACTCAAGTTGAAAAATTGTATTTATAATAAATTATAAAAATTGAAATAAACATTTTAAAACATTAAGATTTATGGCATTTAAATTTTGTAAGACAACATTTTTTAACAGGTACATTTTTAAATCTTAAAATTAAGGAAAAAAATTATTAATAATAATTATAAATTTTCCTCCAATGCAGAAATGATATTACCTAAATTTGCTCATAAATCAATGCGAAATTGCTGAAACATCGTTTGTGCCGAAACTTTTCTTAGACCAAAATAACAAACATTTCTTTTTCGTTATGTTTTTAAATCGCAATTTTTGTAATAAGTACACATTGGGTTTACGCCACTTCTTGTCTCAATGCCTCAAATATAGTTATATAAAAACCCTCTTATAAAAGGTTTGCCAAATAACTCCTTTTTTTAAATGGGCGTAAAACATCGAGTGTTGCTTCGGCTGTGGTGGCACTTAGCGCCGTCATTTTTAAACCAAATGTTGGCAATATCCTCCTCTTCAATTAAATAAAAATTCGTCCTACATGGCACCTCCTTGCTCATTTTCGAAGAAAAATGGTCTTATTATGCCTCTGGATCACACTCCGTACTTTGTTTAAGCGTATCTACAAACATGTTCTTTCAGCGGAAGGATACAAATAATTATCTGTCAAATCAGACATTAGCTTTGTGTTACCATTCACGAAATAAGCACTAGTTAAAAAAAATCGTTAGATGGCGAACCCTATTTTTAAATTGATAAAGAAATATTTAAGTAATGACACAAAGTTGATAATCAGAAATGTTTAAAACACAAGAAAGCTCTAATGGAAAACATACTTAAAAGATTTTTTTTAATACGATTCGTTAACATTATACAAAAACGAAAAAAGTAGTTAAGGAAAGGTACATTTAAGATGATTTTTATATGAAAAAATAACAGTAAGGCACTTAAGCGAGTGGCATTTAACTGGATTTAACTGTACATATAAACCACTCACTCTCGTAGATTTAGTCTTAAAAAAAACATTTCACTTTCAAATCAATCAATAATTCTTATTCAAAAGTAACTCTGCGAATTTCTGTCCACATCATAGAAAAGGATCAATAAAAAATTGTTATGTTTCTTGAATGAACCAAGAGTGTGATAATAAATGGTAAATCGATATAAAAATTTAATCGGTCCTTAAGTACCTAAGAGTATATCGATTTTATAATATTAAATATTTTTAAGATTAAGTGTAAATGGATATTAGGATTCAATACTGTTAATAAAAATACAATCACCCATAGGTATAGGGTTTTCGGAAATGAAGGAAACCATATTTAATATTTAAGAGTAACTGTGGCGTATAAAAAATAAATAAATTGGGTGGCGCGACAGTCCGTTGAGAACCAAGGCCTAGTGACTTACAACTCTCAACCATTCCTTTGTGCGAGTAATGTTGTCAGGAAAGGAGGGGACCTACAGTTTATATGCCGACTCCGAACGGCTAATTTTGAGAAAGCACTTTTTCATGACAATAGTTACTCTTGGAGAATTTGTCAATTCCTCGCAAGAGGCAGTACCCGTGAAAAGACTTTAGATGGCATAGGCAGGGATCGAACCCAAGACCTCTAGCATGACAGTCCAACGCACTAACCATCATGCCACGGGTACCACAACTGTGGCGTATACTTGTTTTTTTTTTTAAAAGTTTGCTTTATATTGGATAAACAAACAAAAACAAATGTGGTTGTAAGCAAGTTCAATAGGAAAATCTAATTTAAACTTAATAAAGGTTCAATTCAATTGCCTATCTGGAATTTGAAATCACATACGAATCATAAGAATAGAGATCTATTGAATTTCAAAATGAATGAATCTTCTTTACAGAAATCGATAAAACAAGATGCATTTCATCACTTGAGTGATACTTAAAATAAAACCTTTCCCAAGAAAAATAATAATTGAAGACCTTCTATATTTCCTAAGTTTAAAATTTAATTGGAATATAACTTGCTATGCTTCCCTTAAAAATGGCATATAGTCCTTTTTTACAAAAACATACTTTTATTTTCTGGATAAATGCGTAGAAGAGTACAACCCATCAAAAGAATAAGCTTATTTAAAAAAAAAGTATAAAAAGTAAGTAAGCTTATATAAGAGTGATGATCTGGTTTTCCCTCAGGTAAGTGCTGTTTTCATTATTATTTCTATTTTTCATATACATATATGTATATACCATATAAAGAAATATGTAATAATGTACATAGATTTTTTTTTAATCTAAACATATTTTGTATGGTTGTTATGGTGAAACGAGAAACCATAGAAGAAAATCTTGTCTCCTTTTACTCAAAGCAGACAGAATTATTTTCCCAATAAACACATACTCGCTCATGTGCCTATGCATATTCATATACACATATAGATTGTTCATTCATCCTCTTCGATGCAAATATACAATGCTTTGCAGTTTTACTACATCCTGCGGCGACCTCAACTCAACAAAATCCATAAATAGAACTTGAACTCTGTGCAATATTGATCGGATTTGAGTATATGCAACAAAATGCTCGTATCTTTTTTCTATTCACCTACAACAACAACAACAATATAAACACATATATCAACCTACATAAGTTTCCAAGGGCAACCACTGATGTTTAAGGACATACATATATAGCTAAACTATCCAGGTTGTTGCTGGTGGGTATGTACAAGTATTGCATATGTTATGTCGTCCTTTCCTAAGCTGGAGCAGAGGTATCCTTTTTGAAGGGCAAATAACATAGGAATTGTGTACATGCCACGCGTATGCAAAAAAAGGGTTTTATCAAAGTACAGCAATAGCAAGAACAGTCAGCACTCAGCAGTCGACATCCTTTTGATGGACGTAGGAAATTTTGTGGTCAATATAGCAGTGAAACAAGCACCAGGCTTTCTAGCTTTGCTCTAGTTCTCGGGTCTGCAGGTTGTGTGTATGTTGTGTGCTAAAAGTTCTCTCAAATTTCAAATTAATTACCAGAAAGACACAAATTCTAACCTACCTGGCCTTGTGGGCCTGAGTTTCAATTGAAACATAAACCTTTTGGGCAAAGTAATTTGGTGTTTTAATTTATTGCGCAAATGCATACCTTCATCGAATAAACTTTGTCTATGCAATTCAGTTTGTAAAATAATTTCAAACAAATTTGAAATATTCTTCGTCGAGTTTCTAATTTAATTCTGTTAAAAATTCAGTTTTTGAAGAAGTTATGCATAATATTTTAGGCTGGGGTTGTTGCTGATAGTAACAACTTTAATACATAAATTGTTTCACGGATTTTTGCTGCATGAATTATAGAACTATTAGAGATTTGAAATGTATACACTTGACTGAAATAGTATTAGTTAGTATTTAAGTAATTTATTACTAACTAACGTAAAAGTTCCCCATAAAAAAGAGAGGTTGAGTGGTCTAGAAACTTCAATTGAAAAATATTTATAAAAACAAGACAAAATGAAATCCTGAGGGATACCAGGATTTCTTATGAATGGAAGAAGGCTAAGATTACTATAATACCCAAAAAGCAAACAGGTACTGCTACAGAACTTTGGCTGATTGCCATTCTTCTGGATCTTTCGAAAGTATTTAAAAAGAAAACTATTCTGGGGCAGAGCCAAAAATATATTACAATCAACAGCCCATTAAGTACCTGTCAATCTGGTTTTCGACCTAAGCGCAGCTGCAAATCCGTCTTACTTTTTGTAACTGATGAAATAAGAATGGCAACAGTGTGTGGTGGCCAATAGATACTCGTCCCCATTTCTCAATGTTTTAAGTGGAGTGCCACATGGATCTATCCTTCGACCAATCCTCTTCTCATTTTACACAAATTAGTTACCACAAGTTGCTAAACATTCATCCTTATGTTGATGATATGCAGCTCCTGATAAGTCGACCTTTTGGGACTAAAAATGATGCCGTAGCTTTAATGAACGGGGATCTGCTCCGCATTTCACAGTGGTAAAAAAAGAACGATCTCTTCCTTAACCCTGTCAAATCAACATCCCTTTCCATCTATCGCAAGAACTTTGATATAGCGGATTTAAACCTGTTGAAACTTGACGACAAAACCATTGAATATTTTAATAAATATGATTTAAGATTATGAAAATGAAAATAAATATAAACCAACATAAAAGTATTCATATATGTGTTTGGCCCGGGTGTAATGGTTGAGCTCATCAGAAGATGACCATTACACCTTGTCTTGACGCATATTTTCTCGAATAAATCGATATTCCATATAATCCGAGCTACATAGAGCAACTGCGAATTATATAGTTGCTAATTTTCAGCTTCAAATGAGCGAATATTTGTAAGAACAAACATTTCCAATAAATATGGAACAAAAATCACTCCAATTTTGCGATACGTTGTTATTGATATTGGACTGTAGCTTACGGATAACTTCGATAATATTGTATTTAAATGATTGCTTTCTGGATTGTTGGCAAAACATCATATTTTTGGCCTTTTTTCTCGCACTCCTACAAAGCCTTTTTTAAACCCATATTATTCCCCATATATTCGATAAACTCAATGTTTTCGGTATTAACATTTATATTATATTTTAAATATAACAGAAAATTATATTATATTTCCAATAAAAGAAAAAACTGTTTTGAATGATTAAAATGCATTGTTTTTTTTCAATTTTGCTTAAATTATTATTTTATGTTATATAAACAAGATACAAAAAAACACTATAAATAATAATTATCATAACAATAACAACTTCAAAAATTCTATAAATAAATTGCACAAAATTAAGCGTACACTTGCAGTTCAAAATAAGATGAAATGTTTGAGTGTGGAAAAAATGGAAAACTAATATTTTGTTGGGTCACCTTCAGCCATTATCAAACAATTAAACAATTTATTATCGTTTGCTTAACACTGTAAGATACAATATCTTATAAGCTAGCGAAAGGCTAGTTCTATTTAAATTCGTTTTTGTTGCTTGAGTTGCAGTTCTCAAGCCTTCGTTTGATTTTTTCCCGCAAATGCTTAATGGAATTAAGATATGGTGACTGAGGTGGGGTCTTGAGCTGGTTTTTGATATTAAAAAGCAAAAAGTGATATGCTGCTCGTAGATTCGCATTCTTTTAAGAATGTCCAGAAATGTCTAATCCTCCAGAATTTTGTCAATAAATGCAAAGTGTCCCCGTTCCACTTACAGCCATAAGCCCCTAAAACACGACATTACCTTTTCTATGTTTAATAAAAGCACGCTTGTTCCAAACTATTTGCCTTCCGTCAGACCAAAACATTTTGTGTCCAATCGTTACTTTAGTGTTTTCATCTAACTGTTACAAAGTTAACTTCCTGTCCTGCAGGGATGAGTACTAGGGCCTTTATCGTACAATATTTATACTTCTGGTTACCAGCTTGTCAGATAGCCAATTTTTTTGGATGACACAAACATATTTTTTTTTTTAAGTTCTAACATTGAGACAAATTTAAGAAACGCAATAGAATTGATGACAAATTACTACACAAAATGGAAAAAAAGCTCTAAATGCTAACCTACAAGCTATCTTTTTCAGTAGAAAAAGAATTTTTTTTTACCTACCAATCAAGGGTGTAAATGTTATATGGCATCCAAGTGTGAAATATCTTGGTATTTATTAAGATCAATAACTCACTTTCAGAGAAATTATTGTCAGCACTAGGCAAAAAGTTAGCATACTTTGTATTCTTTTAAAAATAGAAACTCCTGCCTTAGTTAAGACAATAAAATGATTATTCAAAAAGATTGGAGGAAATGTGCCAAAACTTATATTAAAAAATTGCAAGTACCACAAAACCAGCTTCTAAAAGTGGTGCTTAACCTTCCTCGATATCATTCCACCATAGACTTACATGAGAAGGTGAATATTGAACTGATTTCTCTAAGAATCAATAAACTGACTAATACCTGCTTGCTAAATTTTGAAACCTCTGAAAATCCGCTTATTAATCAATTGACTCATTAACCATTTTCCGAAATGTTTTTATTAGTATGAAATATTCGATTTTCAAAATGTTACTCGTTAAATTGTTAATACGAAAATAAAGAATATCATTGAATGGTTCTGTCTTTTTATCTGAAGACTTAAGTTGAAGGAGACAACAAATTTTGTTCACCTAATACCTTTTTACCTAGCGTCAATGATTTGTATGTAAGTGTAGGCTTAATTTTGGGGACATCTGTATGCAGTCAATATTTCGACTTTCAACATAATTATTTTGTGTTTCATTTGCATTTATTTAAACAAAAGTATTCCTTAAAAATACTCTTTAAATAAAACTGCAGTCTTTTTACCCAAAATTTTGTGGTGATCCATTAATTTTAAGCTTTAACTCTGTTCCGAGATGAGATATGCACAACACGAGTACATTTTTGATGAACTTCATATCAGAGGTAAGATTAAACAAAAAAATAACCGTCTTACACAGAAAAGAGCTCACTATAAATATTTATATTTTTTATTTTTTGCAATTAAGGATTTTTTTCGTTGTAACTATACTGACCACTAATTAATCCTCAAGCTTCAGCATCAGCTTCAGAGTTGTTTTAAATTTCAAAAGGTATTAACGGCTTTACGAACTAAAAGCTTATAATAATCAAACATTGAATTTATGAATTTATTGTTGGTTTTAAAACAATATTTACTATTACTTTATGGATGGAATTATTATTATTATTATTAAAAGCAGTTATGATGCTTTGTATACTATATAGTCTGTTTGTCTGTGATTTAATCCCTCTAACCTTGATTTGGACATGAGCAATGGGAAATATTGTGATGATGGACTTAGGAAATGGACGCAGTAAAGCGTAACCATGATGTTTTATAGTTATTTGCATTAACCATGCTACTTCAACCATCAAGGTAAAAGCTGGATTAATCCTGTTTTGCTTTGGCAATGAAAACATAAACCCTCCACCCTATACACTTATATACAATGCCTAAACTCCAACAAAGCTATAGAAAACAGGAGTATTATAGTAGCCTAGATTCTCCTGAAGGATCTGAAGTGTATGCCGGTGATGTGAAATTTTACCACCACCGCCACCGCACTGCCACGAACATGTGGTACTCTGTTTGGAAGTGTTCTGCTGTTAACAACATCAGGAAATTTTCACACTTTGATGAAAATATAGAAAAATGAGTTGTACATGTGTAGGTTTTATTTAATAAATAAGCAGAACATATTATATATTGAGGTACATACATACATATAAAGGCGAGAGGTTTGAATTTCGCACAAAATAATAATTGCGTTGTTTGGAGAGCTAATTTTGGAAACACTTTGGTGACTTAATTGGATTTGGGGATTTAATGCTTGGTTTGATTCCAGATAAATATATTACTCCGATGTGTAGTAACAAACGATTGTATGGATGTGAAAGCCATAATGTTAAAACTCAAAATGTTGTTTTTAATGTTGTAGATCAGTACCTAGACCTACATAGATACATTTTTATACAACAGGACTATAGCACAAAATAAATATAACTGATGCCGGAATAGGTAATCAGTCGGTTCAATGAATAGAAATAAAAATAAATTTATAAAATCGAAACAAATTTTCTTAAAGCACGTTTGCATTATACAGTATACACTCTTATTGATTTTTTAAAAAACGAACTTGAATGGTGTGTGGTATGAATTTTCATAAATAGCAAAGTAAGATAGTAAATTATTAACTTATTTAACACAGTGAACGTTTTGCAAGAGACACTCAAATAAATATACTACCTATATAATGTGCTTAATTTAAGTAGATAAACAAAATATTTAGTTTTCAAGAAAAATAAAAATATTTATAAAATTGGACTTGAAGAAAGTTATTATGTAAATAGTTTTATTTTGGAGTGGGTTACATTTATTTTTAAATGTCTACCCAACTTTTATATTTATGTTTCGTTCTAAACACAAATTATGTGATAGGTGTGGAAGAAGGTATACAAATAAAGTAAGAATTTAGTGACTACTGTACTGAAATGGCTGGGCCATTTATAGCGAATTTGCTCCCTTATCCCTTAGTATGTATTTATATTTAAACCCGACGAGCGTCACAGAGAAAAAAATTCCATCTCAAATCTACGTCAACCTTAACTCATTTTTCAGGAAGAGCCTGAAAGATATTAACAAAGAGGAGAGAAGTAGTTTGTTGGTTGAGCTTCTGCTCTACTCTCGATTATAGTTCCTCTTTATAAATAAGAATTTCGTCATGAAAGTAGAGAATCTATATAAATGATTATTTAATTATATTAATCTTAAATAACAGAAATCATTGTTTTATATTTGTTCACTCCAATCAGGCAATCAGTGAAATATCAAAATCATATGACAATGCTGCAAACATGAGTGCAAATACAAGGGGATGCAGGTTCTTATTTTGGAAAAAAAAAATCATTTATCGGCGTTCGTACCTTGTTGTGGTCACTCTCTAAATTTAGTGGGAGCAGCTTCTAAATCTTGTCCATTGGCTGGTTTTCACAGCCAGTACAGAGCGGCATCGAATTCTGATTGAAAAATTATCGGAGAAGAAAAGCGGCCAGTTTTTAGTCTTGAGAAAGCTCAGAGACACTCGTTGATCTTGTCGAGCTGAAGCTACGAAAGCCTTAGTGAACGGTTATTCAGAAATCGAAGAAGCTCTAACCAGTATATCTTCCAATAAAGAACAAAAAGACATCGTGAGGAATGAAGCAACGCACCTTCAGCAGAAGATGAGTGGCCTCGAAGCAGCTTTGCTTGCAACATTTGGAACGATATCTGGGAGCGATTCAACGCTACAAACAAGATGTTGCAAGACCAGAAAATTATTTTTGAATCGGCAATGCGTGCACTTGAATCATTGAAATCATTCGTGGAATCCAAACGAAATGATTTTGATAAATACGAGGAAGCAGCCAAAAAAAATATCCCATACTGATGAATATGTTCAATCACGCACCCGCACCACAACGGGAATTGTGGGGTTGAATCCGCTCGATTACGGGAAAGCACAAGACGCAAATCTGTAACCCAATGAAATGATTTGTATTCCTGAATAACATCGAGGGATGGGTGCTGACAATTTGCACCCTGCAGCAGAGGCATTGGTGAAAGTGTATCCGAATGACCTAGTCTTGGTAATGAGTTGGTTCAATTTGTGTCTTTGATTGACTCATACAAAAAGGAAAAAGACTATGGAACAGATCAATCGCCGGAACTAATTTACTACCAAATTCTAGAAAATCAAAATTTCAGAGCTACATTCCCAAACCTCGAAAATGCATTAAGATGTATTTGATTTTGATGGTACCAAATTACACTGGAGTGCACTCATTTTCAAAAATAAAAAGTAGGCACGATGGGACAAAAACGTCTATCGAAGCTGTATCTCCTGAGCATTGAAAGCGATTTATGTACTTCGAGAACTGGATTTCAACGTAATCATCAAGGTTTTTTCGGCGAAAAAAGCTCGAAAGGTTCCGTTCGTTCCGTTTGTATTAATGTGTTTGTTCAATACTAAACGAATCTACTTGGTTTCACAAGAAATTATTTATTGAAAAACTAGTGAAAAAAAATGGTTTACTTTATTTTGAAAATAATTTGGGGGCGAGGGGACCTCCGCTCCTTTACTGCCTCGAAGCCTCTAGACCTCTAAATCCGGCCCTGCCTGTGCAATGTGCATCATCGTTGTGCTTGTACCGCTAAAAATATCGCTGTAAGTGAAAGTGTTGCCGAAGTCCCAAATGAATCGATTCCTTGTAGTTCATAGGAATTAGGACTGTCTTACGGCACATTATGGATCTACACCTACATCCATATAAAGTCCAGCTCACACAACAACAGAAACCAGTTGCTCATTCACAACGTCGTAGATACGTTGAATGGGTGTTTGAACAACAGGCGATGGACGGCGATTTTTCGAACAAAATTTTCTTCATCGACGAAGCAGAAAATGTTCGTATTTGAGGTTCTGAAAACCTCAAGTAATTAAAGAGAGGCCATTACATTCGATAAAAGTCACTGTTTGGTGCGAAAATGGACCTTACATCTTCGAAAACGACGATGGAACGACTGTCACTGTCAATTCGGAGGGTTATGGTCATATGATAACAGACTAATTTTTACTGCTATTGAAGAATACGACTTGGAAAATATGTGGTTTCAACAAGACGGTGCCACACGTCGTATAATAAAACCAACACCATATGAGATGAAACATACCAAAACAACTGCTATTTAGCTAGCTTAGAGGGCAATTATCTTAGTAAAGAACGCCTGACGTACAGTCTTTTATCATTTCAAAATACTTTAAACTTGAATTTGTCACTCACAAGATTAAACTTTAAAAACACGGCCTTTTGAAAATTAGATTAATATTTTGTTTCGACAACTCTGGTATACGCTAACCAAAGCGTCCATTTAGGTTTTTATTCTTGATTTCCCCAAAACAGTGTAGAAGTCGTGGCAATATGGTTCCAGCAAAATGCATCGAATCAAACAATGCAACTTTCTGGTGGCCCTCAAAGCAATCTGACCTGAATGTAGTAGAGTTTTTGTAGGTTTTCACAAAACTAAATCAAGGACTGAATTAGCGCATTCGATAAAATCGATAATTGAGACCAAAACCGACTTCAACCGCAATTAATAATTTTCTCATCAAGCTTAGCATAAGTAAGTGAATGAGCGTGGTGGTCATTTAAGGCTTCTATCACCTTCAAAAATAATTTAAGATGCATATTCATATATATACTATACGTACTATACAATAAATAAAATATCACTGATAAAAACCATGATTTATGCAAGTATTCATCTTGATTTGGGTTATGCAACCACAATTAGTAGAAGTGAGCACAATTAAAATTATACCCTTTCCCATAAAAAATTAAATATGTAATTGAAAATGATTTTGACCAAACAATTTTCAATACCTTCTTAAATTACCTTTAACATACAAATTTATGTATTGGAAAACTGAAATAATTAATAATTAATCTTAATACCTAAACACACAATAAAAATAAGGTAATTAAACTGGACTCTAAATAAACACACAACCCATCACTTTGTGGCTTTGTGATGGTCTTCTTCCATTTGCATGCACTTTGCAGCAGTACCTTAATAATAATAATAAAACAAAAAAAAGAACAACTTTACAGACATAGTTTACAGGATACATATATTATTCAATTAGCTTAAGTCAGTGGTCTCTAATTAAATATAGCCATCTGAAGCTTTCATCACCGCACACAAAAGTACCACAACAAAGCTATACATATATCCACATTATTATTATCGTCCCTACCACACAAGCTGTAAAGGCTGAAGGGTGAAGGGCGTTGTTACAGCAACGCCTCTCATCATAAAGCCACGTGCAAATGCAATCGACAATATTTAGTTACGAACCACCTTCTTCTTCTATACCTATATAAAGTTATAGGTATAGGTACATAATACTACGAGTACCTACTTGTGCTTAAAAACATCCTGCAACATCATCGACTTTCTTCATGTACTCACATTTAATGCTATTCCAACCGTTGCTGAAAAGGATCCAGCTTTAAACTCTCCGGTATTGTATTTCACCAGAAATGATGTTTTACCCACTCCCGAGTCACCAAGCAGGATTGTCTGCAAAGACAAGTTTTTCATCATTACATCATCTCTTTCTCTATGAACGAGAACTTGCACAAAGGCTAACTAAGTTATAGGTACCTTGTGATTAATAGTATCATCGAACACAGGTCCTTCGTCCTCCTCTTCGTATCTATACGACTTCCAGCCATCGTCGAGGTCATCATCTTCTATGGTCTGTTTCACAATTCCACCAGCATTGTGTCTGGTTATTGTATTCAAAACCATATCGGTGTCGGCTTTTAAGCCGTATAGTTGCAATGCTTCGCGAGGTGGATGGTATCCCGGATATCCGCTTGGCGATGGTGTGCGATGGGTTTCTTCTAGGTGGTCTGCTGTGGTAAGTTTATTTTCATCCGGATCCGGTTGTGGTTCGGGTTGTTGTTGATATTCTTGACTGCGTTTTTCCTCAATACGGCGTGCCGTTGTTTCCGGGTCTTCAAAAACGTCATCACTCATACTGCTTGCATCGTCGGGAATGGCAGCCATTTTCAAAATGTAACTGTTAAACTTTATTTATCTACTATAGTGACACCTTTATCTCAAACTTAGAATCAAAATTGACAGTAGTGCGAGGGAGCTTTATCCCTTCGATTAAAGCTTTTCTTTCACTCTAATTTTGACAGAATGTAGAAGACTTTATTTTGTTGTGTCAATGTCACTTCCCAATTTGCAGTGGGACTGCGCTAGGCGGGAGATGTTTTTTGATTACGTTTGTTTTGACAGCTCTTTTCCAATGCACACAAAAACTTTTTTTAAACAAAAAGATTAACTCAAACACTTGAGAACTGACCTTAAATACGAGTATCTATATATGCGTTTAAGAATTTCGTTAAATTGTTGTTAACTATTTGTTATTTATGAGCACTTGAAATATATTTATATTGGACACTTAAAACTGACTTTTTTAATACTAGTAATAAATTAAGGCTGGGTTACATTGCTCTTTGCGTTGCTCTCGTTAATTTTATCAATGAAATAAAAATAAAGCAAGCACACAATTATTATTATTCTTATTTATATTATGAGTTAGAGTTAACCAATCTGATGTAAATTATTCAAAAATGGTATTTTACAATCACAAATGAATAATACTTGATGAATATTTTATGTTTAATACTTTTTCTTATTTACCGTTGCCGTATGTTAGAAAACTTTATAAACGATATATTATAAACCTACTTTCGAACCTAGGGAATTATATATATTATCTACATAATATTTAATTAAAGCTTTTTTATTATTGCGAGTTAATCGAATTATTTAACAAATATACAATTTTGTTAATATCACAGTTAAACTATAACTATCAAATTTTGCCACACAAATCTAAGATAATCCCTAAAAAGAATTCTTCGTAAAGGTAGTTTAAGTTTTCTTTTGGCTACGACGACGCGACGACCACAACGACGAACGACGGCTTCCACGAAGGCAATCTACATTATGTCACATCAATAATACGAGTGCCGAAATGAAACAACAAATATTTACACTCTTTTATTATCTCTCTGGATTTAGAAGCCTGAAAGTGTGTGTGAAGGATGTGTAAAAGGAAGCAAGGGTTTTCAAAAAAAAAGAAGAAATAAGTCCGACACTTTTCCTTAGGTACACAGAGTATAGAGATTCAGAATGAGTAAAGTAAGGGGAATAATAGACGAAAACAGTTAAGCGATGACCGACCGAACGGATACGGATACGCAATAATACGATTAAATGTCGAAAAGCACTCCAACCCCAAGTCGAGATGAATGTTTTTGGGGATGTTCCGGCTGCCTCTACTCCACTCCACTCTACTCTTTGATGTCGACCTATATATTCATTGCAAATAAATATATTGTTTGTATTTGTGTGCCTATATTTCAGCATTTCGGAAGTACTGAGAGAAAGCTTTTTATTCATTTTGGGGGTTGTTTGGTGGTAAGTCCATATCCGTACATATGATTGCGAAACAAGGTATACATGACGAGATTGGGGGTTGTTGAGATAGCAAATAAATAGTTAGAGTTTTTGTTGAACTGTGAAACTGGGTGCTTTCTCAAGAGTCATTTGGGGGTGCATCCTATATGAACGGACGAAGGTTAATGGACACATTGTGTACGAAATGCAAAAAGGATAAATATCCTCTGGGTTTTAATATTGCAAGTATTCAAAACTGTTAAACTTTGATAAAGGAAAACTTCTATTTATAGAAAGTCATTTATCTAATGTATCTATAATATATAGGTTTGTATGTAAAATATGTCGGATATAGTTCGATAACCGATTGTGTCTATTCATGGAAATTGAACTGAATATTTCTGGTTTATGATTAAAATCATACATTACATAAGTTGTTTAGGTCTTATGAAAAGAGTAAAAAGAACACATTGTTCTATTAATTAAAGTATTTGCCTTTGTTTTGACTCGCTTTGTGACTTTATTAGAAAAAATCTTTGAAAATGAAATATAGTTTATCTGTAGAGAAATGTTTGTACTGTAAAAAGTACTTTTTAAACACGAGTAAATTTGTTTACCTTCCTACATACCTAATAAACTATAGGTACTCTTTTCTAAAGGCTTTATATTGCATTTCATAATTGATAGGAACTTCTTTTTAACAATGCAATTTCAAACGGCAATTTTTAAGTAAGTAGACCTAAAATGTAGAAATGTGTACATGTGAATGTATCAGTCTCTGGGAACAATAATAATGAAGGTAATAAATACATTATGATTTACGAATCTTTTTTATTTTTTTTTAAGTCTGCGCATGATTCAAAACAGAAGATTCGAAGAGAATCTTTGTTTTTAAATTGCTTTTCAAAATTCTGGCAGTTGGTCTGTCTGACTAATATTTTACAACTCTCTTGTCTTAATTTCAATACCTGCCTGTGTCACCTTAAGTTGTTTTCTTCATGTGTTCTTCCTCTTGCGAGGAATCGACAAATGATCCTCTTGTTATGAAAAAAGCTTTTTCAAATAAGCCGTTCGGATCCGAAATATAAACTCCAAGTCCCCTTCATCTCTAACATTATTTGCACAGAGGATTGTTGAGAGTTGTAAGTCACTTGGGCTTGGTTCTCTACGAGTTGTTGCACCACCTTATTTATTTATTCAGCAATACTATATCTCCCTTATCTTGGAAAAAAAACCAGGAGGTTCAATTCGATACCCACCATCTCTTTATCGATTTTAAAGCCGCGTATGACAGTATCTATAGGGAAGAGCTCTATATAGCAATGTCTATTTTTGGCACCCTTGTCAAACTTATCCGTTTGTGCAGAATGACGATGTAGAATGCACGCTGCTCTATCAAGTTCAGAAAAGATCTCACCATTTGATGTCAAAAAAGGTTTTAGACAAGGCGATGTACTGTCATGCGACTTCTTCAACATCGTTCTGGAAAGAATGTGCAAAACTCAACCATCAACACTACAAGCACAATCTTTCAAAGGTCCATTCAACTACTCGGATACGCAGATGATATTGACATATATTGACATTGGAAGATCAAAGCGCGATGTCAGTGGAGCGTTTTTTAGCGTTGCGAAGGAAGCGAAGAAAATGGGTTTAGTGGTAAATGAGGGCAAGACCAAGCTGTCATCAAAAAAGGACTTGAACAACACCGGCTTGGACAAAACGTCACCATGGACAGCTATAACTTCGAGGTAGATAAGGACTTTGTCTGCCTAGGCACCGCTATAAACACAGACAACGACACCAGTGCTGAAATAAAACGAAGAATAACTCTTGCAAATCGCTACTTCTTTGGACTTAGAAGGCGATTGAAAAGTAAAGTCCTCTCTCGAGCATCTAAAATCACCATCTATAAGACACTCATCATCCCGTTTCTCATTTATGGTGCTGAGACCTGGACCCTGTCAAAGAAAGATGAGAGCGTCTTAGGATGCTTCGAGAGAAAAATTCTTCGGGTGATTTTTGGTCACGTACGCATAGATGGAAAATGGAGGAAAAAATATAACGACGAACTGTACGGGCTGTACAGCGACACTGACCTAGTTAGCAGAATAAAAGTCAAACGGCTTAGATGGCTGGGTCATGAAGAGCGAATGGACATCAACGCTCCAGCCCGGAAGGTCTTTGAATCCAATCCCGACGGACGGAACCTCAACCATTTAGCGTGCGAAACTGGAAACAGCTAGCTAGGGACCGATATGACTGGAGACGCATGTTGGTTGAGGCCCAGGTCCACCTCGGACTGTAGTGCCACCTTAAGAAAGTAAGTAAGTATACTCGTATCTCATTTACTTTGGCTTTAGTAAGGAATTAGTATTAAATGGAATTAACTTGATTTAGAGGTTTGTGTTTAAATCATAGAGTTTTTCACACTGACGGCTGTCTCCCACTCAAAATCTTGACACACACAGTCAGTGTCACAGCTCTGCGGAACATAATGAGTCACTTTACGCTTGAACAGCTTCTAAAAACTAATTTGCAAAGTAACTGCTGAGTAGAACAAACGTTGCGTTTTCTAAAGAAGTTTTGGCCAAAACCACAGTGTGTGCAATGCAAATTTCTCCAAAAAGTTCGCGAGTTCGTATGAAAGAAGGAATATGGCTGCTGTAGACGATGTTGGAAACCGAATTCACAAAACATCAACTCGCGATAGATCTGAACAACTTTCAACATTTTATGCACTGGCTTAAGACAAATTCTAAACAAAGATCTCGAAATATTCGCCAAAAACGGCCGACTATCGGCTTAATAGTTTATACCTTCGAATAGCTTGAATTTGGGAACTATTTTGAGCGATAAATCATTTTTTTTTATGAGGAGTATTTTTAACTTAATGGCTCCAAAAACATGTATGTTTTTGTTCAGATCGAAAATCATCAACAGAAAGTTACAGTTTGGTGTGGATTGTGCACAAGATTATTGGAACATTGAATCAACCCTCTTATAAGGTTATGAGAACTTAATGGCTGAATCACAAACACGCTTCAGCTTCGGCTTTGTCTGCATTACGGTGGACCTGCTTCAAGGTTGCTTTGAATGACATTTCTATTATTTCATCCCTCCAAAGAGCAAATATTTTGTTTGTTGACATTTTTTTACAGTAATTATATTTTTCTTTCATTAGTGAGATACATAACTTTCCGAATTTTAATACGTTCTTACTATATAAAGATTTCAATTTAAACTATTATTTTAAGACTGTGAAAAAACTCTGTGATCCTAATTATAACCACCGTCTTTTTTTAAAGCAATGTTTTTCGGTTGTTCGAAAATATTTTTCAATATTCTTACAGTTTTTTTTTTTGTTTTTTTAGGTTTTTTAAATTTATTTTATCACACTTTCGGCAATACAATTTTTCAAAACGTTATACAGAAAGGTTTCCAAAATCAAATTAAATTAAATCTAAAAATACACCAAAAATCGAGTGAAATTGTTTCCAGGATTTTATCATTCAATCGATTTCATAATTTCAAATGCTTTTCGAAATCACTTTGAGTGAAATTAAATTTTGTAAAGGACATTGTTTTACTGAAATCTTATTAAGAAGACATTTGGTGTGCTGCAAAAGCATTTTAAATACTTTTTCCGTTACCCAAATACGAAGTAGAATTTGTAACTTCCACGGATTCAGTGCATTACATACAGATTTATTTCCTTTAAATAACCTTCTTGAGTTCTTAAACAGTTTCTTCTTTCTCTTAAAAATCCCAAAAATTGAAATGTATAAAACGGAAATTCACTTCGTTTTAAGTTCGAAAAAAATTAAATTGAATTTGATAAAAGTGAAACTCATAACTACAAATTGTATTTGGAATCGATTTCAGTTTCATTTCGAGTGAAATGTAGAACATAGTTGATACTATTTTATAGGAAGTTAAAACAGCTAACTCTGGTTTATTCTCTCCCACTTTAAGGTTTTGACACATAAATCTACCTGCCTCTACTTTTTTGCGTTATGCTAATGCAGATTCATGCAAGTCCACTTTAAGTTTTCTTCTGTAACGGTGATGTACCTCAAAGTATTGTCACTTTAAATGTATGACTACGGCTTTGTATATCTAAAAACAATCTTACTCAATAGAACTCGCTAAACAGATGAATAGTTATACAGAAAATTCCCATTTATACAAAATTCTGCTACAAATTTTAGTTATACAATGTTTGTGTCAAAAAAAATACAAAAAAGGAGCAATCTATTCCATTTACCTGTCCATCAAATCAGCTGTTTGTCATAACAAATAATAAAATATAAAAATTTGTATTGTTGTATTGCGGGTGGAAGAACATCCTGGAAATCAATTGAAAAATTATGAAGAAGTGCTAAGGCTATAATTGCTGTTTTGTCATTTTCTAAGGATTACCTCATGCCTGATAACAAAATGCGAAATCTTGTATTCCAGACGCCAAAGCATCTTTCCACAGTGTTAAGAGTAGCTACAAATATGAGATGTAGTGTATCTTATTTCAGCATCTGTTCCAGGATTCAAAACGGGGGTAAAGAGGATATTAGTATAAGGGTACCCACCATCCCCAAGCAGACAACCATTGAACTCCCCATAATTCTGCTTTCAATAAAAATTCGTCATTAATTTTTAGGGATTTGTCGCATACTACTTGGGTATTTAGCGAGTAGTATCTTTTTCTATTTATATAGTACTGCCCTGATGGACATCCTACTTTTGGAATCCTTATGTGGGTACAGTCGATGGCCCCAAAAACCTGAGAGAACTTGTTCATAGTTCTTAGCTGGTCCGAAAAAGAAGCTGGCATTTAAATGATGTGGAGCCGTCTGCTCCATGGTCTTAAATCTATAAACAAATCATAAAAGGTACAAACTTCCTCTTTGAGTCCCCAATATCTTATTGCAACCATTACTTGGAACCCAATTATTTGTATATATTTTTTAAATTCTTCCTTTCTTAGGCTGATTGGATTGAAACTTTTTTTAAAAACTTTCCGTCCGTTAGTAAAACTCGATTTAAATTATTAAAATCTTTAATAAACAAGCCAAACTTGAAAGGCATTATTGTTTTCTATTCAATTTCAATAATATAGAGAAATCAAAATGACATTTACGAAATTACAATAACAATGACTATGCAACCTTGCATAAGTTTAATAAATAAATTTTGTGCGTTTAGAGGAATAACAGAGATTACATAACTTTATGTAGGCTCTATACAGCGTTTTTAAATAATCTATAGTACTATAATCGTAACATTTTTGCAGCGGCATCTAGTGTCAGTGCAGTTTTTGTTTTACTTAAAAACTCAACATGAAACTTCCAACGCCACCTTAAGTCTTCGGCATGCGTAAATAAAAATAGATTTCTTATACAAGAATACAGTAGCATTGCAAAAATTCACCAAGATGTAGAGCTACCCTTATTAAATAATTTAATGCTATCTGGCAATGCTCTTTATTCAAACAGTGGTGAATATGCCAAAACAACTGCTGTCAAACAAGTTTTATATTTCACCTCACCAAAACGAGAACGAAACAAAAAGAAAGAAAAAGAAAGTAGACGCAAAAATAAAATAAAAAACATACCACCGATGAAATTTTCCATCATGGCCGTCGAACATTTACATTTGTGAAAACACCGGAGTCTTGTGAACTACGTAATATTTGTAAACAAATTTTAAACAATTACAAAACTCACATCCAATTAAAAAACAAACTCTAAACAACAACAAATTTATCTAAAACCAAACTCGCATTGTGTGGAAAATACAATTCCTATTCTGTGAATCCTATTTTCAGTCTCAAAATTCATAAAACCTGTGAAAACTTTGAAAGAAAAAAACTATACCATCCAAAAAGGACTGCGTAAAAAGTCTCACAGTTCAGCAGACACATCCCTCGTGCATTATTCTGATACCATTATCTAGCGTGAAATTTCAGTGAACAAATTAACTTAAACTAAACTTAAACTTAACTCTTGTTGGCTTTTGGCTACCACTTAAGTGTGGTACTACTGCTATTGTGTTTCGCTTGAAAAATCAGCAACAAAAAAAAGTGGATAAACTCACGAGGAATCGTTACCGAACCTCAGGAGAGATTTTCACAGTCTTGGAGCAAGAAATTTGTAAAAACTGGAAAATATGGGCAGCTCCGACGATCGGGTGTACGCAGCGGAGAGAATAATCCAAAAACGTGTTAGAAAGGTAAGAAATTTTGTGTTAATTTATAAATTGAGTCGAGTTGACTCCTCATTATTTGAGTTGTCGGTCGGAGTTCTTCTGCATACATTTTGGCAAATTGCGTTTCACTTTGGATTTGCATTTTCATTTTGCAAGGATTAATACGCCATTTTTGTTTACATGACCTTCCCTCGCGAACAAAATGAATGTTGCGCTCGAATTGGGATGATTTTATGATTAAATTTTCCACTTGGCTGATGTTAATGATGATGATGATAGCAATGGCAATGGCGATAGCGATTGCCGCCTTTATCTTCTTCAATTTCCATTAATTTGCTTCGCGTATAATATGCCTTGCAATAATTCGTAATTCCCTTTGTATTTTTGAGAGTGGATGTTCCACTTTGAGCCTCTATTAATTATTAAAGATGTTGGTGTTGAAAGGTCATTTGATAGGTAGATTTTATTCCAACTCGTCCTTGTTGGCCGAGTGTAGAGACTTTAATTGAAGGCTATCAAATGGAATTGTTGGTTATTGGTTTCCAACAGCAGTGGGTGTTGGAAGTGTCAACAGGATACTTGTGTTACTATACACAAATAAAACAGAAACAAAACTTAATTATACCTACGTATGTATCCAGTTTATGTCGTGTCTTGAGCCAAAAACTAGTTTAGTTTACTAAAGGGTTTTCTGTCGAGTTCATTTATTTGAAATATCGTATTAAAATTATTGTCAACATAAAGCAAAATCGGGGAAATGTCTAGTTCAAAGGTATTTTTGTTGTTCTCATCGAGTGACGCAGTTATTTGATTTACCTATGTTTAGTTAAAGGTTTCATCTAAAAAGCGTATTGAATGTTTTGGCTTTTAATGAAAACATAATCAAGTTTGTTAAGGTGTTTTGCGATTGAATATTAATTTTTATTGGGCCCGTTTAGTTATAGAAAAGTATTCATGTTGATTTTCTTTAAGTTGTCAAAGTAAGATGTGTATTTCAATTAAAATTAGGTCTAGATCTAGTGTACCTATATTTGGATAGGAGCTACAATCAAAAAACGTTGAGCTTTGAAAATTGCATACATTTGCTAAATTATACAAGTTTTAATATTGATACACAATGATCTCTTCTAGGAATAGTTAAAGCAGCTGGAGCTATGTAGAATAAAGAAGAAACAGTGTTGTTGCGTTTCATATTTGTACGTATCTAATAAAATTTAAGTCTTGAGACACGTTACAAGAAAAATAAAAGCACAATTTTTTGTCACAAGTAAAAGTTTATTATCATTGCTATCTACAATCGCTATTTGTGTTTATATTTGCGTGATGCGAAATTTGTTCTTTCTTTAAATTTGAATCTGATTGAGAAATGCTAATCTTAATTGAGTTTAGCAAATATACCCGTTAAATTCAAAGATACCAAATTGTGTTGGAATAGAATGTTAGAAACGTTTTAAGGTAATGCCTTCTATAATGCATCGTAGTAGTGGTTTTTTTTTTCTGACGTGTGGTTTTTAATCTGACAGTACTTTTCTGTGCAGTTGATCTTCTTGACAGCTGTCACTAGATTTGAGCAGAAGTGACGTTCCCTAAATTTGCTTATAAATCAATGCAAAAATGCTGAAACATCGTTTTTGCACGGAATTTTTCTTAGACCAGAACATAAACAAATAACAAACATTTCTTTTACGTTCATTTTTTGAATTTTTACACCACTTCTGTCGTCAATGCCTCATTTATGCTTTGTTCTGATTGGCATTCCATAATAAATAGTTTTACTTTTAAACAACCGTTGCGAATGTTGCAAATTTATTACCAAAATATTGGTTCGGTTTGTGCGACGCATCAATTTATTGAAGGAAACTTTTGGTGAGCGCATTATATCGCACCGTTGTCCAAGATCTTGTTATTTAAAACCCATGGACTATTTTTGTGGGTTTACTTGAAGTCGGTTGTTATTTAATAAGCCCAAGACGATAGACTCCTTCAGCATGTTATTGCTGACTTACAGGCCCAGATAGTCCCATACGACAAAAAGTAGTCGAAAATTGAGCTTCTCAGCTGGAAGCCGCGCCGACGCGGCCACTTGCCCAAAATTATTTTTTCAAAAATAATGGCAAACTCTTACCTTCATAATAATACTAAACACTTGGTGGTAATATTTAATTATATGCTATCGTCCAATTGCACTTTCGTCCATTCTATCCAAGGTCATTGAAGAACGGAAGCTTCTTAATGACCGGCAGTATGGCTTTCCTCTCAATAGATCCATTGGTGATCTCATGGTTTTTCTCACCAAACAGTGGAACAAATCTTTACATTGCTTTGGAGAAAGTAAGATTATTATTAGATAGAGTTTGGCATCAAGGTCTCTTATCGAAAATGCGTGGTTTTAGTATTGATGAATCTCTTCTTTGTTGAGGTTAGAAATTACCTCTTGGACCGTTCAATTCAAGTAGTATTGGTCGGGTTTAAATCTGATATCCACAATTCAATTCTTCAATTCTTTTATTGAGGCTTTTGAACACACAATTTTTCTTATGTATATAAATTGTAAATGAATTAACAATCATGAAGTCGGCTTATATAATATTTAAACAATTAATTAAATGTTACTTAAGTGCAGGGCAAGTTCAGGAGTACGCTTGCTCCCGGCGTACTGGCTTTTCTTTAATGTCGAATAAATCTTTCGCCTTTTACTGATATCCACAAAATAAACGCTGATGTGCCTAATTGCACCGTTTTTTCTCCGACGCTCTTCCTTATTTCTGTAAATGATATTGTTCTTCGGATGTGGACTACCAACGGCAGCTTATGAAAAGCTCATTCTAATCTTGACAGCATTGTACAATGGTGACTCAAAAACCGTGTAAAATTGAATGCTTCTAAAACTCAATGCTGTCTACTGTGGCAAAAGCGTAATCCTCCCCCAATGCCACTATCCATGAGTGGTACTTGCATCGAGGAGGCTGACCAATTATCAGTTCTAGGTATGTGCATTATAAACCACTTATTGTGGAGTGATCAAATATTTGACCTTGCTAAAAAAGTATTTAGGTTTTCTCCGACGATGCAAGAAGTTGTTTACCCCTTTTGATCTGGATATAATTTAAAACAAAAAAAAACTATATTCGTCCGAAACTTGTGTATTATTCCCATATCTGGACAGGTCCTCCTATAACCCACTTGAGTATCTTGGATAAAATTAAAAAAAAAAGAGCTCTAAAAATGATAGGTGACCGTTGTCTTACTGAAACTTTTACATCTTTCGAGCACCGTCGTAAGGTTTTATGTCTCTCATTATTTTATCGCTAATCAAATAAGCAATGCTCGTTCTTTTTAAGCAATGTCCATCAGTTTACCCTTAAGCTTAATTTTGGTCGTACTGTAGAGATTCTTTTTTTAGGCGCACTACACGAATGTGGAATGCTTTACCACTCATTACAATGTGCAGGCATTCAAAACCAATGTGCATAGGAATCTCCTTTCAAATCCTATCCTCCCTTTCTAATTGCTCGCACTGTGTATAATCATTATAAGGGTATTCATAACCCCTTTAGTGCGCGTACAATATGCAACAAAATGCGTTTTATTACTTTTTAAAAACCACACTTAGTTTTTCCGTAATACCATCATTATTATTTTCAGTCGCACATCAAGAGTGTGAAAGTCCTTACCCAAATCTGTTTGTCGGTCGCATTTACACCTTTAACGTTTTAGAAACAATAAAATACAGTTAATTCGTCTTGAGTTATTTATAATTGGAAGAATCGCATAATTTTAAAGCCAGATGATGTATCTAAAGCCTACAAAAATCGGATTATAATTCGATGATATCGCTCTGAATATCCTGTAACCATCTGTCAATTAACATTTTTAAAGAAATACGCCTGAATTTTGTTTATTTTTATACCCAGCGAGTGAGAATTGTGCCCCATCAATAAAGAAAATCAGTGTGTAATGTCTGTTGTACAGCAGACTTATAATGTTGCATGATTGAAAGTAACAAAATTTAATATTTCGAAGCCTCCCCAACGACGCTATCCATGGGTAACACTTGCTTTGTACTGAAAAACTTTCAGCTTCGAGAAAAATTATCATTTTAAGAAGGTGCACCAATAACTTATTTGAGCCTTTTTGTTAAAATTCAAAAGAGAATTTTAAGCGATAAGTTATCCCTGTAACTGAAACATTTACAAACATATGTACAATGGTGGACAAGAATTAAGCACAATTGTTAAAGAAAATAAAAACCATTTAATTTTCTATTTGTTTTCTTGTTATGAAAATTGTTATATTGTATTTACATTACATATAAATAGCACTATGTTTTCATAGTACTTCATCAAATATGTTTAACATCTGTAAAAAAGTATGGAATGTAGAAACGTCAATTTTTCGCCTGGACACGAATTTAGCACATTCAACAGTTTCTTGATAAAATTTTACTTATCGTTATCAATTCTAAGTTTTCTTAGTATTTGGTAGGGAACCCTTTATTTTGCAGTACAGAAGCAACTCTTCTTAGCAAACTTTCAACCAAAGCCCCACATCGTAACTTTGGAATTGCATACCGAACATTTTGAATCTCCTGCCACAATTGTGTTAAATTGGTTGGTTTTTTTGCTCAATGTGATGTTCAACATCATTCCACAAATTCTCGATCGGGTTAAGATCGGGTGATTGTTATGGCCACTTCAAAACGTCGATTTTATTCACCTCTAAGGCACACTTCACTAACTTTGAAGTGTGTTTAGGGTCGTTGTCGTGGGTGAAGCGCCATAATAACGGCAAATTTTCTTCTGCGTTGGGTATCATATCGTCGTCGTTTTATGAAAACTTCCTAAGTCCATTTTCCACAAAAATGAAACAAATACGCTAAGTTCATACAAATGCCAACGTTCTGGTCCATTTTGGTGTCAATTTTTACGATGGGTCCAACGCCGTGCCATGAAAAAGCAGCCCAGACCATAACGTTGCCTCCACCGGGATTCACCGTCTTAATGGTGTACCTTGAATCATATTCCCTATTTTTTGGACGCAATACCTATTTTTTCACATCCGATCCGAACCGGCAGAATTTGGATTCATCGCTCCAGAACACGTTTTTCCAAAAACTAATTGGTTTGTCTGGGTGAGCTTTGGCAAACTGTAACCTAGATTTCAGATTTTTTTTGATACAAGCGGTTTTCTCTGAGCAACGCACCCACGTAGATTGTTTTCATTTAATCGGCGTCTTATGGTCCTTGAGGAAACATTTGCTCCATAGTTGAAAGTTCGTTTCGAATGGCACTGGAGATCTTAAACGGATCTTTAGTCGATAACCTATAAATATTTCTATCTTCATTTGTAGTTGTGTTTCTGGCCCGGGGTTTTTGTTTAACGTTTTCAATCACTCCACACTTTTTGAAATGACGAAAGGCATTATAAACCAGCTTCATGGACCATTCTAACAACTTAGAATTGTCGGTTACCGTCCGCCCTTTTGACTTCATTTTCAAGATCAGACTTGTTTTTTCCTTTGAGCACCATTTTCCTTTTGCCATGACTTATTATTTTTATTTTTTTTTTAAATATAGTTCATTAAAGGAATATTTAATTACATCAAAAACTATTATTTTCTTTTTAAACAAACACAAAAATTAAAAAATACACTCTTTGATTGCAAAACGGGCTAAATTTATGTCCAGCTAAAAACAACTTAAATCACAAACAATCTTCATTTTTCGCCAAACGGTATTTTACTTTTCAATCATTTACACATTTTTATTACCATATAAGGTAGTCACTAGTCATAGTAACAACATAAAAATGAACCGTTACTTAAAAAATTGAAAGTAGAAAAATACTTGTACACTTTTCAATGTGCTAAATTTGTGTCCGCCAGTGTATATGTGTCAAGCTATAATTATGTATATGTCTTACATTCCTTCCCTCGAAACAATTTAACCGTAACACCCAGACATCTAATTCAACAGTTTGGACGTATTGTTAAGTAAAAAGTTTCTTTTCCTAGACGAAACCAAATTCCCCATACATTGCAATTTGCACACATTAAAAACCAACGTGCATTTGTATCTCCTTTTAAAGCATATTCCCCCTACTCCTAATTGCTCGCACTGTGTTTAATCTTTATAAGGGTATTCATAACCACCTGAGTGCACCCAACTTGAAAATACTTCTTTGCATTTCTCTTGTTTCTCTCAACTTAGGTCTATCGGTGGAATTAACCTTAAAATTTCTCGCCTTTGAAACTAAAGTTTTCGGTGGTTGCCTTTATTATGCCTATTTTCTCCATGGTCCCTTCAAATTTTTGCAAATAGTTTTGTTTAGCCCTCCCAACAATTTGCTCTTAAAGCGAAATAAGTTAAGTTTTCATTACGATCTTGTTGCATTTGTATAGCTTTTCAATACAATGTGTGACTTTATTCCTTTTCCCCATAAAAATGTTTACACCCCTTCAGATTTAGCGTAAGTGGAATTGGATTTTAAGGACGTATAAGTGGAGTCATCCCGCTTGTTTTTCCAATTTAAAATTACAAAATTTGTTACAATTTTAATTTTTTTTTTTCAGGGCGTTGTTGAATATCGTGTGAAATGGAAAGGTTGGAATCAACGCTACAACACCTGGGAGCCAGAAGTAAACATCCTCGATCGTCGTCTTATCGAAATCTACGAACAAAGCAATAAGTCCTCGAGTACTCCCTCTAAACGTGGAGCCAAAAAGAAGGAAAAAGAGCCCGATCGTAATAATATCGAATCGGAAGACGACGATGACACCATCGGTGATGAGAATGATACCCCAGCACAATCTTTGGATAAAGAAAAACGCAAAGAAATGAAAGCGTCCTCTGAAAAGGCAGCAAATAATTTGAGTGTGACTAATAATTTGAGGCGATCTGAGTCACCAGCAAGCCAGCAACGAGCATCACCATTTATTCCAGAGGGTGATACAAATTCCAGCAGCAGCGAAGATCAGCCCTTGAGCAGCAGAAAAGAGCCAATAATTGGTACCAAACGCAAAGCTGAAGTTCTTAAAGAATCTGGCAAAATTGGTGTCACAATCAAAACATCACCCGATGGACCACCACCGGCTAAAAATTATTGCTTAGACTCGGCTGCTCCCATTTCGACACCATTGAAAGCCGAATCAGCACCACTTTCCCCAGAAACACCAGCATCACGCCCCGAACAGGACATTCCATCAGATAAACCGCAGCAGTATGCCAATCAACAACAACAACTGCAGCCACCACCAGCCGCAGTCCAACAACCAGCGGCTGCAATTGGGGCTGGAGCTCCACCACAACTTAGAGATGACAATGAATCCAAATCCAAAGATCATCATTACCAGCAGCAAAATAGCAATAACCATGTCAAGGTAGCGCGGTCTCAGTCACCGCCACTATCGCCAAAAACTGCTGCACCGCGCTTCTGGCTGCCAGGAAAGTGCAAAATTTCCGACAAAGTCGTAATCACCGATGTGACAGTTAATTTGGAAACAGTCACAATTCGTGAGTGCAAAACCGAACGAGGCTTCTTCCGTGAGCGGGATCTCAAGGCAAGCGGTGATGTGGCCAACTGAAAGCGGGCCAAAAATCGCCACAAGGAAGGTCATTACCACAATCCCAACCATCAGCCTCACCAACATCACCGCCATCATCATCATAATCATCATCATCATCATCATAATCACCATCACACAACAACGACGACCAAGACGGTGGCCGTGGCGACTACAGCAGTAGCAGTGGCAGTTGCAGCTTCTGCTGCTTTGTGAAGATGAGTATATTGAAGCAGGACTTTCCAAATTATTTACAGTTACCGTAACAACAACAGTACTCTTCATGCAAATGAGTTTTTTTTTTTAAATCCCATTTGGCCTAATTTATTTTAAGTTATTAATTGCGATTGCGATTGAGAGAGAAACAAAAAACAAAATCTGTTTAAAATTGTAAATATTTAATACGTCCCTATATGAATTTTTGTTGAAACATTTAGTTAAGCATTTATCGCAGATAAAATTGATGAATTCTACTCGGAATTTTTAGGGTTTTAGAGAGACAAAATGTAAAAACAGAGACAATAGAAATAACCAGTAAGACTTGCTTCCTTTAAAAAAAAAGCTATCATTGGAATCAACTTGATAGATTTAACCCTTGGTTTTGTTGTCGAATGGTGCAATGGAAGTGATACTTGTGAATTCCACAACAAATGTTGAAAATTAAACTTAAAGGTAACTTCAAACTTAATGACATACTGAAAACTGATTTGATTTTTGTTCTTCATATGTGTAGCAATTCTAATACTTGGAATAGTAGTCCTTAAAATAGAAAGATTGAGAAACTATATACCTCCTATTACGCATCTAAAAAATGTTTATATCTAGTTTTCAGAACTTCCAAGTGTAGTGGAAATTGGAGATGCTATCTTTTACAATAGTAATTTCTTTTTGTAAACACTTTTTATGATTTGTGTTACAAAGACCAAATTTTCACTTTGGGTGAGTTAATTCTAGATTTGAAAGGCATGTTCGATGTTCTTTCATATTCATTCTGGAACACCAACATGTCAAGCCCTTTCCGCCCAATTATCGTAAGAGCCGAAATAAATTGTATCGTAAACGACAAATCAAAAGCTTACTGTTCCATTAAACCATTTATGCCTTAAGTCAGTATTGGAAATTATTAATTGTGCTTAAGTTAATACAGTAACGCACTTAATTACTGGCACAGCAAGCTCTTTAAACTTTGAAGCAACATTTTAAGCCTTGGAAACACGCTATTTTAAAATTTGTATTGGTTTGGTATATATATACTATGAAACGCAGTTAGTTTAATTTAAATAAGTTGTCCAGATTTAAAGAAAAAAAATGATGAATAACTAAACATCTAATTCTTTCAGCACAAAATTATTTGCACCATATATCAAATCTTTAAATTTACATAAAGTAATTTACATAAATTTAAGTTAGTATTAGTACTTAGTTAGGCAGGACCTTTTGATTTACAACAGCATCCAAATACCTGGGCATAGAATGCACCAAATTTTTAGTCGTTTCTTCTCCAATGTTTTGCCATTCCTCTATAAATGGTGGTTTGAGTTGAGGTTTATTATATATCACACGCTTTTTTACGCGTCTATCCAAGTCTTCTGATAAGTGCTCAATTTCATTGAGATCCAGGGATTGTGGTGGGTGTGGAAGCACTTGTGCAATGTTATATGCCAACCACATAGGCACGTCGTGAGTGGTATGTTTCGGGTCATTGACGTGCTGAAACGTGAGCCAGCCTGTTAAGTTCAACGTTTCAACACTTTTTTCAGGTTTTCTATTCATATGTTAATATAAACTTTCTTGTCCATAATTCCGTCGATAAAAACAAGCTCGCCCACGCAGGCAGCAGACATGCACCCCCATACCATCACTCCTCCAATGCCGTGTTTTATTGTAGGTGCCAAGTTATTTTTTTGAAGTGCTGTATATGGTTTTCTCCAGACTTTTGTATGACCATCACAACGAAAAACGTTAAACTAACTCTCGCCAGAAAAGAGTACATCACCCTAAAAAGAGTTTGGCTAGCTTCCGTACTCAAAGGCATATTGCAAACGTCTTTTCTAGTTAACTGGCGAAACCATTGGCTTACTTCATGGAGTACTCTTCTTATCGTCGCGTCATAGGGTGAACTGATGTCACGAATTCTTAATTGACTACAGCAGCTATTTCAGTTCATGTAATTCGAGAGTTAACTTTCACTTTCCGTGTAATGCGGCTGCATTCACTAGCATTCAAAACCCGAGGACGACCAGAATGTTTTGAAGTTTGATTTCCCTTTGAAACGGTGCACAACGCTGCGAATTGTGTATCGGCCCCTGTCCATAATTTGTTCAATCTCCGCATATGACCTTTTTCTTTCCTTTTCGGTGGTTTCCTTCTTTTTTGGGCTCATTGTAATAAATTTTATTTTATTTTCGCAAAAACCAATTTTGTTTTATTTTCAAAATAACTGGAAACTTCAGTTTTTAATTTGTCTGACAGAACTGTCAGAAAGCTGTAATTATTTTAAGACAAACATACTGTGCCAATAATTTAGTGCTGTAGAAATGAAGTTTTTCTAACTTCAATATTTCTTTCTTTAAACCTGAGAAACATATTTTAATCAAACTAACTGTGTTTGATAGTAAATATAAGCATATAGTAGACAAAAAAAATTAACAAAATAGCTTGTTTGGAAGGCTCCAAATGTTGCTTCAAAGTTTAAATAGCTTGCTGTGCCAATAATTAAATGCGTTCATATACAGTGCCCGCTTTCAAGGCTTTATGTGTTCATTTTTCTTTTTAATTGAAAATGTCGCTTACGATAAAATGACGGAAAGGACTCGATGTGGTTGTAGACTGATTTCCTTCTAGAATTAACTTACTCATTTACATTTGAGTAAGCTTCTGGGTAAGAAAATATCTATTTACGAAATTAAAAAATGAGAATTCATACATTTACCTATATCTTATACGAAAATTAAAATTTAATGGCGAGGGAATTTTTCGAAAGAGTTCTTATGAATTTACATTACAAAGTAATTTTTTTGCTATGAATCATAACTTTTATGAAAACTTACAATTGTGTATTTGGTCGACTAAACTAGTTTCAAAGGGTTTTTCAGTTGTTATTTAAAATTTTAAAATTTTATTTAGATGACAATAAAGCCATTATCATTCGAAGATTTGGCCAGTTTATGTTCCAAGATCTCAGAGATTTTTGTATTAAATATAATAATTCTCTATCGCAAAATTCAAAAAGAAAAAAAGGAATTCAAAGCTAAATTGGTTGTTAGGTGAAAATGAATAGTGTTAACTTTTTGTTTTCTTGCTCCACCAATGTGCTTCGGAAAATTCTCGTAAATCTTAGAAACATAAACTGCCCAATTATTTTAATTTCATTCACATCTTATTCAAATCTGCGAATATGTTACATTTTGGAACTCAAAAAAAAAATGACGTTAAAGCATATTTTTGTCCTGTGTAGGAAAAAGTATGCAAGATGAAAACTCTTTCGGTGCATCATGAAAGATTTTCCTTAGTTTCCGATCGAAAGAAGTTGGCTGGTTTGTTTCATTTTTGTAATTTCTTCAATGCTAAGGAATCTCAGGGGGCATGAATCAACAAATAAAAAAGATTTAAATACTTTTTCAATTTTTGATTTGCAATTTTATTGATATTTAAAGATTGATTGGCTTAAGTTCATTCAAAAACATGTTAAACTCGTTTTACCAAATAGGTCTTAGGAATTCATTTTACTATAAAACTCTTAGGTCCCAAAAACTGAGATTCATAAATGGGAAATTTAAATTCTAGGTCATAATTTGATAAATTCTGAAGATATCGTGTACATTTTTCAACATTCCCCCAAACGAGAATTGAAATTTTGGTCTGCCTATTGCTTTGGTCTAAGTATTTTACGTGTTTTACAGAACGTTCGTACGATAGGTACGTCATATTCATTCTTTGGTATCCATGTTTGGCCGACATCATAACATGCTCATATCCTCAACTGACACCAAGAACCAATTAATTGAACGAATCTTAAGTAGCTTAAGTATAACATGAATTATTATGTGATAGCTTACGTAGAGAAAATAGTAGAACATTAGCTTTAAAGTTTCGTTCCATCACATAGGCCTAAGTATCGTTCCTGATCACTAGATAGAGTCTATCAAGTAAGAGCGTGGTCGTGTTAATTTATAAAAAAAAAATTATTTATGAAACTTTCATATTTATAAATACATTGTAGACATTACAAACAATGATACGTACGCGACGCATACTTAGCACTCATGGCATTGAACGTAATTTTGTTTTAAAAAATCAAGGACAACAGAACCTTTGTTAACAATGCATCAAGGACAAAGCCTCCCTCTATCATTAACTGTCGGTAAAGTCGATCACGCTCTTACTTGACAGACTGTATACCAGATCCCATATATTTTTGCTTAAATTTTTGTCGTGTATTGAAAGTATGAAGTAAATTTTCGCTTGAGGGAAAGTGTACACGAATAGATTCAAAAAATATTCTCAGATATTTTAAGAGACTTAAAAGTTTGCAAATAAAATCATTAAGCTTGAATAATTGGGCCCCCGTAGAGTGTGTGCAAATAAAAAACCTATCAGACTTTTTTATGAATTTTAAAGGGTTATCTTCATAACACTTTCTGTGTAGATTAGATTGAATTTATTTAACCTTCAAGTACGAGTAGTTTTATAAGTTCTCAGTAACCACCAAACTAATGTTGTAAAGCTCTACAATGAAATGTATTGGAAAATGAATTTTATTAAAATCAGCTATTTAAATTATATATCACTAAATTACAAATTCAGCTCTCTTTCAATACCTTTGATGTAAGGGGTGTTTTTTTAAGACATGTATAGTAGGTCTTTTCGACAGCTGTCACATGATGTATGCTCAGTGTGGTTTTCATTCCAAATAAGTGGAAAAATTCGTTTCTCTTTTGAACATTAGGGCCGGTTATAGCTATCAGTTAAATCCATCCGTAAAATTTGAAACAGGAGGAATCTGAAATGTTTTACTGTTTTTTCAATAAATTTACGTCATTTAATGTTGTTTTCTTTCTTTTTTTTACTGTTGCTTTCATCAGTAAAGTTTTTAATGATGTGATCGGAACAGTAAAAAAGTTTTGGAACATCAACAGTAAAACGAAATTGAATTTGTTTTGGCTTTTGATAGTCAGCTGTTCAGTAAAATGAAACTTCATCATTAAAAAGAATTAAAATGGATTTATAAATTAAATAAAACTTTAAATGCATCGTTTCTTTTTGAAAAATTACTTGAATATATAGGATTCATTTTATTGCATCAATCTTTTGCTAAAAATAAATCTGTAACATGTTCAAAACCTAAAAACAAAAATTTTACTGATGGATTTTACTAATAGCTATAACCGGCTCCTAAGCCGCCAATTATAGCTATCATTAGTTTTCATCATTGAAAACAAACATTGGAATTTTTGTAGCATGTCGTTCATAGCTATCATTAAAAATTTCTGTCATTGAAATCCACACACAAATTTTATTGATAGAAATTATGTCATTGGAATTTTGTGAAATTGGAACACAAATCAATAGAACGATTCGTTTCACTTTTGAACATAAAAGTGTCAGTTCATTAAAATGAATTTCCGTCCGGAAAATAGAAAAAATAAATTTTTAGAGAAAAATAAATGCGCAATTAAAATTGTGTCCCTCAAAAAAATGCTTTGTGTGATTTCCGATCGATCAGTACATAATGTTCATTTTTAATCAAAGGGAAACACCATCAAATATGGATTCAACAATGTATCCGGATCGATTTCAATGATAGCTATAGCTGGCCTCTAAAAGTATCAGCTGTTGAATTACCGTCCGGAAAATAGAAAAATAAATGTGCAATTGCACTTTTTTTTCTAAAACAAAATTCTGTATGTAATTTATGTGAAAGATCAGTCTATAATTTTCAAATCTAATCAAAGGAAAACACCGTCAAATATCGATTCAAAAATGTTTTCGGACCGATTTCAATGATAGCTATAACTGGCCCCTAATGTGTAGGTTCAAAGAACATAAGGGACTTCGTTTGCAGTCAACTGCATTCCTTGAACGCAAAATTCTACCAATGTAGCTAGTTAATTTTACAGACGTCATTAATTTCAAACTTTGAACATTACTTCACTTTACCTTCAGTTTAATCATGCAAAAAGTACCAAGAACGGTTCTGTCTTAAAGTTAAACTCCTCAGAAATATGGCTTATGACTTATGTATATTTTGTATGATACAAAAATATTAATTATTCCCCTATAAATTTGACAAGGAACCCTTTTATACACAACATTGAATGTAATTGTGCAGGAAATAAATAAATCACAGAATTATTATTCAGACGAATGACAAAACATGATCGGCTGATTTTTTTGACATAAGCAGACTTGCCTTGATTGTAAGAGAGATTTTTCTTGACTAACTGTCCAATAAAGAAACTTACCTTTCTTTTAAGTTCCTTGCACCATTTACATTTATTACCAAAATAATGTTCGATTAACGCGGCGCATTAATTTATTGAAGAAATTTTTAGGGAGCTCCTCAATATATCGCGTCGTGTGCCCATGGAGTGATTTCCAAGATAGTTTTTCTCTTTTTGAAAACCACACGTCTAAAAAACACCATTTATGTATGTTTATAAGATGAATTTTTCTGTTTTCAATGGATGCGTTTAATTTAGAATTTGATAGTACATCCTGAGTAAGTTAATGGTTGAATAATTTATTAAAAGTTTTGGATATCTTAAATGAAGATAGCTGGCAAAAAATAAAAACAACTTTCAGCTGTTCACAAAAACCAAACAAACATTTAGATTTCGAGATCCAAAATTGTAAAATAAAATGTTAAATTGGTAATTTTAATAATTCACCGGAGTTTTACAGAAAAAAATATACAAACTTAAAATCAATTGTCGGGTTACTTAAAACAAAAATATACCTTTCAATCAGCTATCCACATTTACCAGAATTTTTGATAGCCCAGCTGTTTTGGATCAGCTTTTATTTTACATGTAACACCCTAACAAAAAGGTACACGGTCACCCTATCTATCTAAAATTGAACCCATTCAATAGAATTCAAAAGATAATTGTCATCGTGGTCTACCACAGAATCAATTATGACATAGTGTTAGAAGTAGCTAGAAATATCATAGCCAAACTTATAACAAAATTAGTACGCTTATACAAATATTTAAATTGATGACCAATGAAGGCCGATTCTTTATTTTATTTTTTTTTTGAAAAAATGAAAAACAAATATAATACTCAAACATATTTATTTAAGTCTCAAATTCAATTTGATTGTTATAATTTCTAAAACCTTAAAATTTCCGAGTGAATTCATGATTTATTAAACAAACAAATATATACATAACCAGGTAGATACATAATAAAAATTATATAATGCGCTTAACCATAAAATTAAGCTCCTCAGCAAAAATATTTCCCAAACTGGAAAAAAACTATACTATACAAAATAAAACAAAACAAAACAATTTAAAAATGTGTATTTAAAATTATTATTATTATTATTATTAATTAATATTATTATTAAATCATATATTATTAAATATATATGCATATATTTATCGTTAGAGTATTAAATAGTGGTCACACTAGGGAATAAGTCAGGATGGATACCATCCTTGTTTACCTTGTGCCCTTAACAATAAATTAAAAAAACAAAATTAATAAATAAAGAAAGAATAAACTATTTTTCTATTCATAAACATTATAACAACAACAAAAAATTAAAAAAAAAAACAAATCCTCACAAAAAAAAACAAGTAAACTAAATCAAATTCCAATTAATTTAATCACAAAAAAAAAACAAAAATCAACACTGTTAAAACTTAATTAAACACACAAAAATAGTCGTTAAGTTTACTAATACATACAAAACAAATTTAAAAAAATATTGCAAAATCAAAAAAACAACAACAAAAATAAAACAAACTATAGTTTATTGAAAATAAACAAATACTATAAAAACAAATATTATCAATGGTCGTCTGTTTGCTTTTTATGCTCCCTATTGGAGTTTTACTTTGCTTGATTTTCATAGAACGATAGTTTTTACAATACATATATTTAAAAATATCTAATTTGGTACGTTTTTTGCAGTTTTTAATCTTGAAAGACTTTGTTTTTTAAAAGTCGCAACGTACTATTTACTTGAAGTAAAATTTTTAGAAATGAAAAGGATTTGCTTCGGATCTTAGAAATACTACCTTTCTACATTTGTTTTGATAAAATTCAATTAAAGTTGAAAAAAATTACTAAACATAAAATGCTATTGTGCTTTTGCAAACAAAAGAAAAGTTAGCTGCGAATATTAAATTGCGCTGTGAGGATACGGATTCAGGTTACTCCAGAGGAATGGAGTTAATAGGAAGACGGGCAGAGATAACAGTCAAGCAGGTTTTGCTACGTGACCCTATTAGTATTAGAGTGCAATGTTTTAAAAGATATACTTGCATTCTTAACCTTTACTTAACTTGAACTCACTCCCACAAAACCAAAACCAGCAGAGTCCTGATTATGAGGTTCGCGGCGGATCGTTTTTAATTCGAAGTTTTATGTTAGTATTTCCTTATTAACGAATTCGCGGCCAAGCGAAAATAGTTCTTCCTATATTCCAGTGATTTTACACTTTTGGTTTGACAGCTTTCCACAAATTTAGTTTTGTTTTTACTAAATTTGTGAAATTTGCGGTGATTTATTCAATATCCAATATTAAATTTAAAAAACAAAATCAATTATGGTGTATATTTATTCTGAAAGGGAGGAATTTGAGGAATCCTCAAGATTACGGGTGCCCAGGAGAATGCATGAATTTTATATTTTATTGTGGATAAATTATAAGAAAATTATAATAAAGCTAACTCGAAATTTTATATAATTACAATAAAGAAAGAATCCACGAAATCGAATAGGGAAAAATAATAATCACTTTCGCCTGTGAATCCGCCAAAAAAAATTGTCAGATTTCAACTCGCCAACAAAAATTGGCTGCGTTCAATAGGGTATCTTGGATAGGTGGATTTTTAGATAGCTTGTTGAACGAGTTGGACAGCTGTATTGAGATAGCTGTCAAAAAATATAAGAAACTTCAGCTGTTCACAAAAAGCAGAGAAACGTTTAAGCTTCGAAGTCAAAATTGTTGTAAGATAAAACATTTAATGGATAATTCAACTGACGTCGGACGATGGTGAATTGATAGGTGCGTAACAATTTAATAAATAAGAGAGAACCTTAATCTGTAATCTATGTTAAATTTCCTCTTAACTCTTCATTCGGAGGAAAATAGCTTCTTCATCGTCTAAAATCCTCAAATACAACTTCAACTAACATTTATATCTTTTTGTTTACCAACAACTACAAAAGGCTGAAATCAATTCATAGAAGTTTCTTGAAATTCAATAATGTGCTGAATCAGCTGTTCTGTCAGATACCTACATACCCCAGAAATTCTTGGATACCTTTGGATTCCTTTTTTGACATCTCATCTGTTTTTGATCATCTGTTATTTTACACTTAAAACACTAACAAAAAGGTATCCGGATACCCTATCTGTCTGAGATTGAACGCAGCCATTATGACATTTCAAATTTGCCTTCGAATTCGTTAATTGGTCGAATTCAAAACGAAGAAGGCGAAAGCGAAAGGAATAATTGAAAAATGCAAACTCGTCCCAGTAAAGAAGAAAAGCAGGGCTGGAGAGTAAACTAATTTATTAACCTTTTGTTGTTTGTTCTTTAAGTGGAAAGCTACCTACGTCATAGAAATATACAGGCTTATCACGAATTAAATCGTAACCGACAAATTTTACGAATCCCGAAAAACCATGTTACGAAATCCGTTTCTAATGGAAAATTGTATGCGATTTCCCACTGCGAAACGTACTTGGTAATAGTTTTTTTCGGGATTCGTAAAAATTGCCGATTACGATGGAATTTTTGATAGGGCTAATAAACAATTATGTAGGAATTAGTTTGGCAATAATGTGTTTTTGTGGGTTCAGATTACAAATAAGGCATTCAAATTCGTGTCTTTATTTTGCAAAATCAGTGATTTTCATTCATAGAAAAAACAAAAACATTAATTTTCCATCCACGCTTCAATTTTTCCAAAACTAAAATGAGAGCTATAAATGACAACGTTTAAATGGAATAATTTTAATCTAAAGCTCAAAAAGACTCAACAGTCTTATTAACACCTCTTTTCGCAAAAAAAATTGGCGTTTGAAGTGAATATTAAAATTGTATTCACGAGATGAGTAATTTCAAAAACGGTTGGGTTTCAGTCGAACGTTCGATTCGCTTTTCGTAATAAGGGCCTACATCTTTGCATTATTAATAAGTGTTATTTTTGCCCATGATTTTAAAATGATACAAAAAAGAACAGTTTATTATAAATTCTAAAAAATCGTCGCCTTTAATATGTAAATATGAGTTATATTAGAATCTCGTTATTTAAAATTTTAAGTTTTCGCTCAACAATACTTCTAAGCTCTTCAAAACTTATTTTTTAATACGTACTTTGTTCACTATCAAATTAACATGAAGGAGGAGGATTTCTAACCGAAAGAGTTAGCTTTTATCTATAACATGAAAACTATCCAGGTAGTTCGAAACAACCTTATACACAAAGAAATACCTCTTCGACACAATTCCAAATAAAATACTTCTCTAACATCTTTAAATTAATCCGTAGTTGTAATGAAAATAAAAATGCACCTTGATTAATGTTTTCTTTTAGGACCTCGGTCATGGATTAGGGTCAAACCTTATACTGCAATTTTACGTTTAGATCAAAATAAGTCTTTGTCGAGTTTCGACCATTTCAGCCACCTTACTTTCTACTGGAGTGAGAAGTTTTTGCTTCGGTGGTACGCCAACAGTTCCTGACAAGTTTACCTTATTTGTCCTTAAACTCCCCTTCACATTGTTTTTAAAATTCGACCAAACCTAGAAGCGAAACATTGAACATTCAAATGTTGCTTGCCTTATAAATTCTTATCTGTTCCATCCCTTTGCATCTCGTTGCGGTGGACCCTCAGCGTTGACATTTTCTGCCAATTTTGTCTAAATTTGGTCGGACTTTTGCAGTGCTTCCGAATTTAAAAAAAAAAAACCTTTGCTTAGGTCACGATGTTTGTCCAGATATTAAACCAACATTTCGTATTGCGACGGTTTGGTGTTAACTGTTTTTGTAAATTGCCTGTTAAAGAAAAGAAAGATAAATATTTAAATGATAATTTTAAATGCAATAAATAAATGTGTATCTATATTTACTCAAATTTTTGATGCGGTATATTTTTAAGCAACCTTCTCGAAAACACTTGATTTTGAATGAATAAGAACAAAATCGAACTGTTTTGCTATAAACTTTCGGATTAGGTAATTCCCCGAACTGCCAATAGAAACAAAGAAAAAGGTGGCAGTACTGGACCTTTTCGACTTTCGTTGAATAGAATTACGGAATACCGATTTTCCAGCCTATCCACTGTGCTTCCTAGGATATGATCAAAATTGAGATAGGTTGGTTTTGATGCCACTTTGAACTATTCTAACTGTTGAAAGAATTTAAGGACGTATTTCAGTGTTTAACCCGAGAACTCGCATAGTTCTTGAAACAGATTTCGGTATTCGTAGAGGAAGTGAAAAGTACCCTTTTCCGTTTCTGCGTCATCACGCTATATAAATGAGATGAACTGATACCAACCCTTTTCATATCTTTATCCATTGCATTGTGACCTAAATAGGATACCAATCATTCAGGATTAGTTGCAAAAGGTATAATGTTGTTCTTTGGAAATATTCGGCCATTAATTTCTCGAAACCTAACAAGTACCTAACCATTTGTTGCTTGTAGTTTCGAGGAACTTTCCATTTCACGAAATTTCATCAAGGGGCCAAAAGCCGATCTCAAATTTTCAGAGTAAAAATAACATCGAAACAGGTGTATATTGGACTGTAAAGTAAAACGCCTTGATATGGAATAGTAAAGTTTATCAAGTAGTTTTTCACAACATTACGCGAGATTGGGATGTTAAAAACATTTTGTAATGGTAAGTTCCGACTTTAAACAATTAGATCCTAGACGATTCCTTTTTAGTTTCCTGGTCCTCCTTAGTGTGGTCGTAAACACCTTTTTTGGTTCAGAGATAAAACTAAAAATCTCGTAACGAACAATTATTCTAAATAGAAGACTTTCGATCGTTTAGCTCATTTGATAAAAATGTTGAGTATTTTTTATAGAAAACAACAATGTCACAAGGGTAGTTTTCAAAATTTGTTATCATTACTCTTGTTTACTAATCTGAGGCTCCTAAAGATTAATTAATATAGGACAGATGAATTTCAACCACTAGCTGAGTATGAACTAAAACTATTTGTTTGTATTGGTTCTGATATTATCAGTTGTAGATCAAGTTCCTCAACTATATTTGAAGTCTTCAGTTAGAAAATCCTAAGCACATAACTAATTTTAAATATTTTCATTTCTAAACCTAACCACATGAACCCCAAGTTCCTGCTCTTTTAAAGAAAATTTGTTTATATAAATAAAATATTGTATGTATACATATTTTAATTGTTAGCTTAAATTTGGGTCCGAAGCTTTGCCAATCCAATTTTAATGGAAACACAAAAAAAAACTTATTGAATACTATATATACTGTAGACTGAACATTTTATTGTATTTTGATGGAATAATTATTGAAAACAAAATGAACAACTTTAACAAATTTAATATCGTTAGTTAACCAAATACATATAACTGTAGTATACATATAAAAGCAATCTTTGAGCAAAATGTAGATTTATAGCAAATATACATATATATATATGTAAACACGTACATATGTATATGCAATTTAAAAAGATGTAGGGAAAGAATAAAAAAACAAAACAAAAAAGAGGATGAAACCAAGCAGACTGACTTTCAAACAATTAAAATTACTTAACACTTTAGAGCATTCACTATTATTATTAATAATAATAATACAAACAAAAACAAGGTTAACAAAACAACCATAATTATACATATATAAATCCTTTGTTATATCACTTACAAAGTGAACTTGTAAATAAATGCGGCATAATAGCGGCGTATTAAACTATACACTGTTGAACCTTTAGAGCATAGAAACATGTATAATGCAAACATAAAGTATAAATTCAAAAAAAAAAAAAAAACAAAATAAAAAAATGTAACAAACCTGTAGCTATTATTTTAATTTATCCAAGCAAAAACAAATAAATAAAATTAATACATATGAGAAATGGCATTTGTTTCTTTTTGTTGCTTTGTAGATAAAAATAAAACCCAGGAATAAATATTTGATAAAATATTTTATTTAAATCTTTAAGTTTTTTTTATATATTTTGATTAGAGATACATTTGTTGTTTTATCATAATATGTAAAATAATAATTTTGTAGAATTTATTTATTTAGTCTAGTCTAAAATTTTAATAAAACTGGAAACAAGGGAATACATTTTCAAAAATACAAAAATCATACAATTTTCTTCTTAGCATTCACAATATTGAAACAATAATATTGAAGTTTTGTTTCCTTAACATGTCTATGATTTTAAAAGTTACAAAAAGCTTTCCAGGCACACCCTTCTCAGTAACAAGATTCAGCGAATTCAAATTACATATCATAAAAAGGGAAAACAATATTTTTCATTTGTTTAACAGCAAAAAAAAAACATCAAATTTTCAAATAAAAATTATACAATGCCCCAAGTTCTGTAAAAAGTTAAATTCTTAATAATTCGACGCCACACACTTTCTTCTGTTTTTCTGCATGCGTTCGATGTTCTCTTTGATGGGTGTGTGAGCGTAGAATGCCTGGACAATTGAAGTCACTGCCAAAACAGTGGCTATAAATTGGTTTATGCTTATTTCCCAGTTATCGGCATCGGTGGCGGTTGCAGTTGTTGGGGTTGTGACCGAAGAAGTTGAAAGAGCAGCTTCGGCTTGTCGTAATTCTTTGTCAAGAGCCATAAACAGATTGCTGGTTGATGGTGGTTCCATTGGAGTTGTAGGATTTCCATTGGTATCGGGCTAACAGAAAAAAGAAAAAATAGTTATTATTGTATTTCTTTTAGCCATTTCAGGTATCAACTATCTTCAAGATTCCATACATTTCTGAAATGAAGGTTATTTTCTTGAGAAATTATTATTCTTTGATGCTAATGATAGGGGGCTAAGTGAAGAAGGAGCTGAGAGTATTTTGTTTAGGTATTCCAACGAATTAGTGATTTCTAACAGACTCGTATTGATGAATTTCATAAAATTGTAAATTACTTATGAACCCAGATCTAGAACCGGGTAACTCCACTTTTTTCTAAGAACCGTTTTTAGGGAAAAAAGCTGCATAATTTGTTTTAATGTTTTTGTTTTTTGTTATAATTAGCGAACCCTTTTAGTGTTTTGTATACCTTTAATATGCCAAAGAAGAGAGGGAAGGGTTGGATAGGAGGTTTGGGTGTATATTGGTTTTAAATAGAAAGATAGAGCGTGGCAAGGCGTTCCACATTCGCGCAATACGGCTAAAAAAGGAATCTCTGTACTTCATAGTGCGACCGAAGTTGGGCTCAAGGGTAAACTGATGGGCATTCCTAGTTAAATTAATTAAGGGAAGGAATGCAACTGGCTATTTCACTAGAGCATAGTCCGTTAATATAACGGTAAAAGAAGGGTGAGGCAAGAAACCTTGCGTCGATGTTCGAGTGATATAATCAAGTTGATGATGTTAATGTCACCAATCATTTTAAAAGCTCTTTTTTGAATACTGTCCAAGAGGCTTAAATAAGTTACTGGAGCACCAGCCAGAGATGAGAGTTATATTTAATAATCAGACGGAGAGAAAAATTTCTTGCAACGTTTAAAAAAATCTAGACATCTTGCGGCATTTTTGGCAACATCTCGTATGTGATCGCTCCACAAAAGGTGGTTGCTGATGCACATTCCGAGGACGTCAAGATTTTCTGTTTCGTTGATGCAAGTGCCACTCATAGATAGTGGCAAAGAGGGTACAAAAGAAGAGTTTGGAGTTATCTTTAACTTCAAAACAGAAGAAAAATAAGATAACTCTTAAGATTGTCTTGTATTTATTCCCCACTTGCCATCTAACTGTCGTAGGTGTCGTTGTCTTACATTTAATATAATTTAACAACTTTTATTAGTGTAAGAAATTAAAATTACTGAATTAAATTGTTCAGTATCGGGTTCAGAGTATTTGAATGATTCTCGAGATTAATACACACCTAGCTAAGGAACATTACCTGTTCAAAAGGGTAAATCATTATGAAATATTTTGTGTTTTCAAACGTAAAAGGGTTAAACTTTTATTTAGAAAGAAACGCTCGAAAAGGAGGAGAGCGGAAGGCAGGACCAGCAATGGAAGCACTGTCTCAGCAAAGAAAAAAATGGTCAGCCTCGAAGGTGTAAGAAAACAGCGATTTATTTGTAAGTGTTTTTTAAGGAGTTTTGTGACTTAGGAAACAAAGAAAAGCAAGACGCTTATTTGTGGGATTCAATACTTCAATTTCCTGTCCAAAGACGTTCGCCCTGCAAGTGGAAATGAGGTGAGAAAATTTCAAAGCAAATGTTTAACACGGGGGCTCCGAAAATAAATCGAAGTTTGCTTTGCTAAATGAACAAATCATGAACCCAAACCAAGAGCCCAAAGTAACATACGATTTCTAAAGGGAAGATTTTGCAAAAAATTCCAAGCTTTCATTTGGTTGCTGCAAAAGATTGATAAAACTTGGTCGCAAAGTGTTTCAAAAAATTCAGCAAAATACCTATGACCAAAAGTAATGTAACAACAACCAAACAAAAATAAAATAAAATGGACTATATCCAAATATCGAAGATTTGTTTATGCTAACATAACTACTTTGTACGCTTCAATCAGTTATATTGTGCAACTAACAATCTTCGAACCCAAAACTAAATCAAGCGTTCAATCCATTGTTTACACTCCAAACAATGTACAAAGGCAGTACAGTTTTTTATAACTTTCCTTCAATAATTCAGAGTTGTCCAATTTTTCATTAAATATTAACAAAAATGTACACCAATAAAGCAAGGTAGATAACATGAAAACAGGGGCTTGATTGCGATTTTAAATTGTCGGGCTCCTAAAAATAAGTGTGTCTAGGTATGTTGATGATGAATATAGAGTATATTGAAAAAAAAAACATCCCTCATTGCTTTCAATACAGGACCTAGGGGTTCCTCCCGTTTCCCCCACCCTCTAGACGGGGCTGCTGCTGATATACATGTGTATGAAAGTTTGGAGACACAGCTACATCCGGTTGGTAAAATCTCCGACTATGAAGATGATAATAAGTAGGCTTCTTATTGAATTGAACGGACTTTTTTCTTATTTTTTATCTATGTATAAATTTAATTTTAGGCTCTTTTAATAAAAATAATTCAATTTTAAAAAAAAACAGTGTTATTTGATTTTTCTACAAATGTTAAAAAGTGGAGTTATCCAGTTCTTGATCTGGATGCTCCGTAAAAAAGAGATGCGTGATATTTTAATGTTACTGCTGAAATGAAATAAACCTACGAGATCTTTCAAACATAAACTGAATTTTTCCTGAAGGAGAGGCTCAAGCTACTTAAAAGTAAACAAAACAGAAACTAACCTCATCATTACTTCCATTAAAATCCAATTGAGTAAAGCTTTCCAAACTAATATCCTTCTTAATATTGCACACATTCTGGCTTCCCAACTCCATGAGATTCTCATCTGTAAACAAACCAACGAACAAAATCAAAATTAAATGGAATGAATTTTGTACGACATTTTAAGCACTTACATGCAGCTTTCATATCCTGATCTTGTTCGCCAATGATCTCCACCAAACTACGCCACAAAAACTGAAAGTTTGTTTTCTTCATCTTTGGAACTGTTTTATTGGGTGAAGTTCCTCCGTAAGGTTGATCAAAGAAATACCTCAAGCTACCCAAGCTTTTTGTGTCTGACGTTGAGTTTGTGCGTGATGTACGATTTTCGTATTTGGCATTTCCCATGTCGCTCTGTGTTATTTGAGAGAAATTCGAAATAGTTTCGACATTCAGCTGGTTAAGTTTCGCCCCAAGATCACTTATATCCGAGAATGTTTCAATCGACTCGAAACGACCTTGTTGGGCTAGTTGATCTGTTGGCAAATCAACATAAAATGTCGATTGTGAGTTTTGCGGTTGAGAATTTGGTAATGAGAGATTTGGAGTTGGCTGATCGTCGTTTGTGTCGATGGAATTTTGTTGTGCAATTGATGTGGCACCCGTTCCACCAGCTCCTATTACTGCAAATTCACACTCATCGAAATTATTGTCTGTTGGGGAGGGTAACGCCTCTATAGATTCGGATGGATCATCACTGGAATCAAAGAGGTAATCAGAAATTTGGGGTCGAATCCAATCGTATAAATTGGAAACAAACCCAAAGAAGTCTTCCGCTTCGATTCCAACTTCTGCCTCGCCTTTGCCACTGCGTGGCTTCTTCGCTTGTTCTATTTCGGACTTGCTCAGCAATGGCGGCAGATGCAGGATATACAAGAGTTTTAGTTTTTCTGTGTATTTGGTGGAACACAGAATGCCAATGGCATTTATTACTTGCGAAAACTCTAAAATACCGGTGCTCTTTTTGTCAGTTAACTATAATGAACCCAAAGTTTAGGGTGGTTAGCGAATAGTTGGCCGTTTGACAGAAAGAAAAGAAAAACTTACTCTAAATAGCTTCTCAGCTAAGTCGATTGTACGACAATTCTTCCACGGAGTCAGTTCATAGAACAACACTCTGAATGTCTCGAAATCTACATTATAAGGTTCTGACCGACTGCATGTATTGTGTGGGATGAATTCTTCATCTCCAGCATGCGGGATAAGGATTGGAGCTTCACCAACGCTGTTTGCCTTCTGTTGAATTTTCTTCGGTGTCATCTTCTCCTCTCGAATTATAGCCAACAATTTGTGAAGTTCATCTTTCTCAAAGTAAATATTATCAGCGTGGAATTTAACCATTGTTTTTTCGTTGTCGATGTCGAATTGTCGCATAGTAAGTCGCCGATGCTTGTTTCGGAGTTCTTCGATTTTTTGAACCGATATTTGACTTCCGAAACGGCTGTAGGCTTCATGAATCAAAGTCTGAACCGATTGACTGTGATGTGTTTGAGATTGACGTGGTACAGACAATTGGTAGTCTGGATTGTAAATGCCATGTAAAAAATCTCCAAGTAGTTGCATTGCTTCGCCATCGTCATTACACAAAAACAGTTTGTCTCGATTCCATTCAAGGATTTGAAGTGCGATCTTAATAAAGGTTTTTTAAATATTAAAATTGCTTATTTTATTTCGTAGGTGTTATAGTGAAATTTTACCACAAATATGATTTTTGCTCCATCGTAAAAGAAACAGTCAATGATTTGAAGAGAACTCTCGTAAGGAATTACACTTAGGAAAATTGTCAGGAACCACGATATTGAAATCATCTTGATGATGCCAATATTGTCCAAGTGACTGTGAAGGTCTGGTAAATATGTTTGTACCAATTCATTGAGGACGCCTTGATCAATCTAAAGCAACCAAGTAACAAGAAAATGCACAGTAGGTATATGTGAACTGAACTGATAGAATTTTGAAGAAGTCACTCACCTGTGCTCCTACAATTTTATCATTGTAATAGACAGGCAAAAGATTCTCACACAAACTTGCTAACATCCAAAAGGCATTCTCCTCATCACAGAATAATAAAAACACTGACGAAACTATATTCATCGCTTGACAATATCCAACGTTTGGATTACGAAGTGCATAGGCCTGTAGGACTCGTCTAAGGGCGCTCAGACCGTCTTTGTGCTGGAATGCAGGATGTTCGGGTAGGGATCGATGTAGATCACGATCGATTTCATCGTGAACCGGACAATGTTGCATTGAAGCTGACTGTCAATATAAAAAAATCATTCAAATAAAAATTGTTCTAACAAATTTTTTGGAGAATTAAGAAGTATCACTTTTTCAACAAGATCTTCATAGAGTCCAGGATTCATTTCTTTTTCGTGTATTGCACCGGAAAATATCAACCAAATTTCTTGTCGCAATTTATCTGGAATGCCCTCGATTATAAGATTTATCACATCTGTTGTACGGAACATTGAAATTCCTTGACCAAATTCGCGAAAATGATTTTCCCATTTGCTTATCTGAAAATGAATACAAATTAAATAACAACACTAATTTTCCATCTTGTTGTTTGTGAGAAAATAACCTTCTCTTCTTGTTTTCGTTGCATGCTGTCAGTAAGACCAGACTTAAAGGTATGCATTAGAGCGGCTTGCTTGGACCACGAAATATCATATTTAGCACGTTCTTTTCCAACAGGTCTAAAAATTTAAACATATTTACATAAAATTTGTTTGATTTTCCAGATTTTACTTACATATTAATTTTTGATAACAAATCGGAGATTTTGCGGATGAGAACATCTCTGTCAGTTATTTGTGCAAATATAATGGGAACATTTTCATTTGTATTGATAATTATTTGATTATCATGACGATTTGGACCATCGTCTTTTTTTTCAGCGCTCTATCGATAGAATTAAAGAAATTACCAACAAAAAACCAACAAACAAAATTAATGTTACTCACTACTATTGTCTTTAATGGAACAACTATGCTGACCATATCCATAACATCACTTTTGAAGCATAAGAAATTTGTGGAAAGATAAATATTTCCACTAACATAACGTTTAGCGTATGGAGTCCAGAGTTTTGCTAAAAAAAAACATAATATAAGTTCGTATAAAAAGAACGATGCTGGTAAAAATTAAGTTAGCTTATCATTATGAAAAGCTAATTCTCCAAAGCTATTTATACAGGATTAGAAGATTCCTAAAAAAACACAGTGAATATTAGAAATATATTCAATTGTATAATTTGGAAAACTGACGAGCTCGAGTTTATTTATTGAATTCGTTAAAGGAACTTGTCTTCTAACACTTAAACGGCTATAAATAAAATGTAATTGTTCCAAAATTGATGGTGATATGACTGACCCGTTGAATAAGTTTATAATAAAGCACAGCTGGATGTGTTTTCTGCGTTTAAAAATCGATGGAAGATTTATGAGCGTGAGCGGTGGAAGTTCGAGCCTATTGGATCATGGGAAGAAACGGAGGTAGAAGTGCATGAATCTTCTTTGTACTCCTTCTATTCTGTTTATTTGGACTGAATATGAAGCCATATTACAATATTGGTCTTATAAATGATATATAAAGAAGTTTAAGAATATAAGGGTCGCGAAAATCATGTGAAAACCGTTTTATAAATCGTAGTCAATAATAATACCAAGGTCAGAGAAAGTAGAGAGTTTAGTCAAATAAGAAGAGTCTAATTGATAATTGAAAGTCAAAACATTTTGTTTGCGTGTAAAACACAATGATTTAAAAGCATATTTATAAAACACCATTCGCGAAAACTATTTAGATCATCTTGTAGAAGTAAACAGCCGTCAAGTGAGTCGATGCGTTTGAAAATTTTAATGTCATCAGCGTAAATTAAAACAGATGAGTGTTTTATAATAGAAGGTAAGTCGTTAACGTACAAAATAAACAGTAAAGGTCCTAAGTGGCTACATTTTGGTACGCCAGAGTTGGTATAAAAATATGATGACCGCTCATTCCTAAAAACTACATTGTATGATCTATTTTATAAGTACGACGAAACCCAACTAACAAATTTATCGTAAAAGCCTTGGGATTTAAGTTTGGAAGTTAATGTTTTATGGCACAATTTATCAAAGGCCTTACTGAAGTCTGTGAAGACACAGTCAACTTGTTTCCGTTTTTCAAACGAATCTAAACAAAATGAACTGAAATGAAAGAGGTTAGTAATTTGACTTATTTTGAACAAAACTATGTTGACTATCACAAATTAAAGACTTATAATTAAACGATATGACTTTACAAATAATGGACTCAAATAACTTAGGGATGACGGACAATTTTTCAATGGGACCATAATTTTTAATTTCATTTTTACTACCCTTTTTATGTATCGGTTTTATGTACGAACTCTTCCAAATTTCAGGATTTCAAGATTTGAGCGACTCATTAAAAAGAATATGAAAAGGATAGGATGCGCATTTTTATTTTTAATATAAGAAGGTACACCATCGGGACCAGGGCTATTGAACTTTCCTACGCGCTTAACCATATGGAGCTTTTTTTGAAGCGGCGGGACTCTTATGTCCGTGCTTTTTTATGATAAGCGCATACTCAAGGGGACATTACTACCCTTATTACGCAGAGACAGTGTGTGAGCATTAGAAAAAGTAGAGAGGATTTGAAAGGATATATCGGTATACATTGGTTTTGAATTCCTGGATATTAAAGATTAGAAAATACAGAGAAAGCTAAAGAACGAATCGCTGTACTTGACAATACGAAAACAAAGTTACGTTGAGGGTTTACTGATGAGCATTCTTTGAAGAGCGAGAATTACAGTTTTAAGGGGAGGAATGAAGCTGGCTATTTCTCTAGAGCATACATCTTTAAAATAACAGTAAAAAAGGGTGAGACAAGAAACTTTCCGACGATGTTCAAACGACGTAAATAAACCGATGGTAAATTAAATGCTCTACGTTCAATACTGTCCAAGAAGCTTAAGTAAATTGTAGGAGCACCAGCCAAGAGATGAAATTATTTTTAAACTTTGGAGGTATATAAGACTAATAGATAACAGCCAGAAAGAGAACCAAAAAATCTTACGCCAGTTTTGGCAATATCGCGTATGTGATCGTTCCACAAGAATTCGTTGGTGAAATACTTACCGAGAATATGGAGATGATTAGAATTATTGATGCAAGTGCCATTCATGGATAATGGCAAGGGGATATGTCTTACTTTAAAGATATATGACAGCATTGGGTTTTCGAAGCATTTTACGCGCGGTTTTTTATTTCCCATTGTACAATGCTGTTAAGGTCGGAATTCAATGAGCTTATCATATTTTGTCCCTGCAGTTCAACGAATGTGAAAAGCTAATAGTCGTCAGCGAAATAATATGTATTGGATAAGAAGTTACAGACAGGAGAGCATTAATAAAAATGAGAAAGAGTGTTGGAGATAAAACAGAGCCCTGGGGCACACCAGTATTTCTTTTGTGGTTTTCGACTGTAGTCTGGTGTAAGATGTATTTACGAACTAAGGTAAAATTGGTCTGTGTTAGCAGGTTCCTCAACTTTTCAAACTTTTGGAATGTCTCCAAGCCCCGGCACTCAACACATTTGATTGTAAAACTACTTTGCGATTTTTTCAAGAGATAATCATCAATTTAGGCCTGTTAATTTATTGCTGGAGACACATTTGAGTGGTTTGATGGTTTCTTTGCTATTTGAGAAGATTAAAGTTTTGTTAGCCGGAAGTTGTCTTTGGAAACAGAATAGTAGAAACTAAAGATATAAATTATGTCTATCAAATTATACGCCAATTGAAAATCGTCAACTTTAAGTTAAAATTAAAATGTGCATTGAAATTGTGTAAACGATATTATGAGCTGGTAATCTGAATGAGTTCAGAATATTGGAGTCGCCAATATCATCATTGATTCACTACGAAGTGGCCTAAAGCTAGATAGCTATTTAAAGTGAAATACATAATTTTGTGCTAAATATTTGTACTTAAGTAATATTAGATCGAACGAAAGGTTAAGTTCAATTGATGTTTTGGATCTGTTCGTAATAGAAATTGGGCAGGTTCAGACAGCACAAGGGCCTTCATTTGCAGTTGACTTCATTCTTTGAACTTAAATTTTGATTAAAGCAACTAGTTAGTTTTTTAAGTGTCATAAATTTCAAATTCAGAACTTTACTTCACAACCCTCTACTTCATGTTCATAGTACAAAGGCTACCAAAATCATTATTGACTACAGAACACTCCTCAGGCAAGCTACAAGTCCATCACGATTTATATTTTGTATTGTAAGGAAATATTATTTATTTTATAATGAGGTGGAGAGGAAGAGAGAGGAAAAGGGAGAAGGAAGGAGGAATCGGGAGACATTGGTATCGGAGTAGGGGATCCTTTGCATTGAGGTAGGACACCCTCTACTGACGTTGGCTGTTACCTCATAACAAGGTTGGGTGCTAGTTGTCGTTAGAAAAAATGGGAGAGGTATGGGTAGGATCGGGTCGGTCGAAGAAGGTAACTCTTAAATTGGGAACTAGGATAGGGATTGGGTGGAGGAAGGAATGTCCGTTACGGTAGCTGCGGCATGCTTGCAGTGCACAGCTGAGCTCGTCGGATGTTGGGGGGGTCTTGCTACCGTAACCGGGACTCACCTCTTTATAAAAACATAAATCATGCCGGTTACTACCACCACTTCATTCACTTTTCTCGGCGGCCGCTGATGACGTCACGGCCTGGCCTTTACCCACCCTTCCTGGAATCCACTCGGCCTGGTTTTCGGATTCCCCAAAAGCGGATCCAGGAAAGTTCACTGCCGTGGAACTACATTCCCGCCAAACCTAAAATTAAGTCACCCAAACCGCACCCCCCTGGAAATAACTTCCTATTCCATTTTCAAATTGGAATCACAACCAAGAAAAACGCTCGATTCATGGCATCGTTAATACAGAAAATCTTATCTTTTTATTAACTTAAATTCCTAATTACGTCAATAATATGTACAACAAAGATTAAAGCAATAAAGACCAAAACACTTAAGGAAATTTCTTCGTTCCACACAACAACCAAAAAAAACAATCATGGGAGCTTTGATCGCCGGAGCCACGCGGCGAATCTTTGCTTCTCCACCGTCCCGTATATGAAGCGTTTCCTATTCGTTTTTTTTTTGTTTAACCCTAATCGGACCCTTATTCCCTACCTACAAAGAGCTCATTGCGGGTGGACAAAAAAAAGGGGGGGTGCAAAATATTGCGTCGCGAGGGACGTAAGAGAACCCCTCTTCGCACTGGCGACGTCGGCGACTTCTTCCCTGAACAAAATGCACAAAAAAAAACACCAAAATCGCTGAAATTTCCCTATCACAAAACTTAGAAATTACAAAAAAAAACTAACGCAAATTTCCATAAATTTGAAAAAAAGAAAATAACGAGAAAAGAAATATTTAAATAAATGAATGTAACTAGGAAAAAAAAAACAAAAAGGTAAGAAAAAAAATGAATAAATAAATATATAAATTAATAAATAAAGAAAAAAGAAAAAAACTGAAATAAATATGTAGGAATATATAATATAATAAATAATAAGGACAAAAAAAATTGAAATATTAATTTTTTTTTTATCAAAAGAAAAAAAAAAGGTTTAAAGAGGTTAATCCTAATGACCAATAAGTTTGTATAAATGTATGAAAAGGCCAATCAGTGGACTCCTGCGCACTGTCATCCTCAGGGTCCAGATCAAGTCCTCTGGCGCTAGTGAACTCTTTCTTTTTTGTTGTTCTTTTATTTTATTTCTTTTTAGCCTTTTTTTAAACTTCTTTTTTTGTTTAAACTTCTTTTTTTCACTGCGCGGGTGGACGTTCCACGGAAAAAGTAAAATAAAAGAGCGTTACTTGAGAGCCCGGGTACTTCACAGGCCTTTTTTCCGGATAGGGAACTCCTCTGATCTTCCTGCCGGGTATGTCCCGCTGTCGTAAGCCGACTTCGCTCTTCCACCTTTTTGGTATACAAAAAAAAACACTCAACACTTATTTGCTTCAAATAGCAAGCAAACTCACCCGCGCAGTTTACACTTCACTTTCAATAAATAATATAAATTTGAATAAAATTTACTTTTTTTTGTTATTTTAATTATTGCTTTGCAACACGGCTTCTTTAATTTATTTTTCTTTAAACTGCCATACGTAATTACTATCACTCGGCCGTCTTTACTCTGTGATGCCTCCGGACTGATTGCCACCCACTAGTTCTATTTCAGTTAGTTGCAGTCACCTGAGGCACTACTGTACGGACCGAGTGTACATCAGGTACATCACCTCATCCTATACCTAATCCATCACCTCATCCGATACATATATTCAATTCCATCTTATGTAAATTAATTACCGTCAGCTGTTTCAACGGCTTCTATCTTTTTTATATAAATCGGATTCTTCTTACCGACGTCGGTTGTGTATTCCGATAGAGCCAGTTACTCCCTCTATCAGTTAGTATTAGTTAACCTCGTTCGGGTTTGGGCCCTCGCTAACTTGTCAACCGGCTATGACAGACGTCAGATAGACTTTGTTTATTTTATTTTGATTTTTGTTCTGGGCGCAAGTGCCTCCGGGTGATTATTTTAATTTAAATTAACAAAAAGGAATAAAAACAAGCACGAGTGCGGACCATAACATAAAAAAACAAACAAACATCAAGAACAAGGAATCTCCAGAAGGAAGGAAGGGGAGGAAACTTAATACCCGTAACTCCAACCTGGGAGTGGCAGGAATTCCCGAGGCCAAAGCTAAGTAGCATTTTCTTTCCTTCTTCCTTACCTTCTATAGTCTTAAATTTGTTTTCCACAGGTATGGATCTTGAACACAGGGACGAGCTAACGATGGACGGAACGACGCGACGGCATAACCTCATACAAAAAACAACGTATCAAATGAAGGACGAGGAATGGAATATATGGTTTACAACTAGTTTTTCAAATCACATTTTTCTATTTCAGGAGCAGCCACAACAAAACTCCGGATCTGGCAGGTCTCTCGGATGCAACAGAGACGGTGAAGGCTGCCGATCGTCTAGATTTCAACGTGGGGAAAAACTCACGCCCACAAGCCGGGCATACGCAAAGACAATTCAACACAAAGTAAGGATTAATATGGAGGTGAGGTACATAAGGTTAAGAATTAGGATAAGGTATTATATGAAGGTGCATTAACATTAGTTTTTTTTAGTTTTAAGGCGGGTTATTATATCTCTATATAGCACATTAGTTAAAAGCAAATAAAAAATCATACATAGGTAACTTTCAATCAGCTGTTGTCGACCAAATCATTTGTGGTGTAGTTAAGGTCAATGACCTCTTTTTTTTTCTTCGTGGAATAATCTTGTTACGTTCGCGATTGGATTATACAATTTTTTCTTTGGCCTTGGTGAAGTGCTGACAATTAGTACAAGTGATACAAAAATAGGTTCATAGGGACGGTTGTTTTTGAACAAATTAACAAAAGTTAATAAATAACACGAATAAGGGACAATACTTATTTTGACCTATTCTATATCACAGTTCGATGGGAGGATTTGAAACAAATAATGAAAACGTACACACAAATAAAAAAAATCAGTCTCGAAAAGATATCACAGATGGGCTTGGCATTAGATTCCAATAAATAGGAGATGTATGTTATAAAAAATATCACAGGTTGCTTATGGATTCCTAGTTCAGTCTTTAGGTTCAAATTACGTACGACAGGTATGTCTAGGTAATTTGTTTTTTTTTTCTTGGATTGCGGAGAGAACGCATGCGTAACGCGATGTCTCTTTATCTTGCTGCAACCAACAACCTCGCAATTTGTGGTGCTAAATGCAATTGCCTGTGATTTCCCATTAAGAGACGATTTGCTCTGGAAATCGAAGAGCTTGTGTGTATCACAGTTTCAGATTAATTTCATTATTGCTTCAAATCTTTGGCATGGAAGATTCCAATGGCCTTCCCTGCTAAATTTTCCAATTCGTACATATTCTTACCCACGGGTTTGACTATTCTGCATTTGATATATTTAGGACACAACTTCGCGGAAATCCTTTTCGATGCGTCACTTAAAATAAAGTTTCGTTTAAAGACCTCTTGACCGGGCAAAAACCGAATTTTTCGAGTACGGGTATTGTACACTTTTGCACTCTTTTCGTTTGCTTCTTGGATCGACTCTTTGAGTTTGGTCCGAAGAAGTTGTAACCGGTTATGTCTAGGAAGAGTGCTAATCTCACCATCTTCAAGGACGTTCAGTCTCTTTGCCAGGTCGTAACCGCTGGCATGGGTCAACATATTGACTCCGAATAACGCGAAATAAGGTGAAACGCCTATAGAAGTGTGAACTGAGCTTCGCAATGCCGCTGCTATTTCCTGTAGGTGGGCATCCCAGTCACGTTGGTCTTCTTTTAGGTACGACCTTATTGCCGCCAGTAAAGTCCTATTGACTCGTTCTGACGCATTGGATTGTGGTGCATAGTTGGCTGTCTTGAAGTGCCGTACACCGAATTGCCTTAGGAAGTTCTGGAATTCCTTGGAAATGAATTGCTTTCCATTGTCTGAATGAAGGACTTGCGGAACTCCGAAAGTATTAAAAATTTCTTCCTTTAGATATTTTATTATGCTATCCGTTTTCGCTGCTCGTAGGGCTTTAAGAAATACAAATTTTGACATATGATCAAGGACAACAAAAACACAGGTGTTACCATTTTTGGATCTGGGATAAGGACCTATAAAATCAACATAGAGTTTTTGAAACGGACGTTCTGACAAATAGCTAGTACAAATAGGTGGTCGGGACACTTGGTTTGACGATTTGGACGTTTTACAAACATCGCAGTTAGTAACATACTGGCGAACCTGAACACACATATTTGGCCAATAAAAATGTTGTCTTATCCGGCTTAAAGTTTTTGCTATTCCACCATGAGCGGAATTTGGTGGATCATGGGCCTTCTTGATCAGATCTTCTGTTAGGGTGGATGGTATCCACAAACACCAGGAGTGTTCGGATGAGGGTGACTCCAATGTTTGAGGAATCGTTCGCTTGTACACGAAGTTATCTTCTATTTTTAGGTCTGGTAGCGATTCAGGGTGCTTCCGACAGGTTTCTAAGAGATCCGTATATTCTTTCGATTTGAATTCTTCAGAGTCTAGATCGATTAGAGGCGCAATTAGATCTAATTCCAGAGCATCAGCATGTGCCCGAGAGAGTGTGTCCGGAACGACATTGAGTGACCCTTTTCGATGCTCTATGTCGAAGGCATAGGATTGTAGCTCCAGGCTCCACCGTGCCAGCCGGCCACTTAAGTCTTTCATGGACATTAGCCATTTAAGGCTCGAATGATCGGTTATGACTGTGAATTCCATGCCTTCAACGTAAGGCCGAAACTTTTTTATAGCCATAACCGCTGCCATACACTCCCTCTCGGTGACGCTATAGTTTCGCTGAGTAGAATTAAGTTTCTGCGAAAAGTATGATATCGGTAGCTCTTGCTCATCGTCATGTTTCTGAAATAGGACCGCGCCGATTCCCGTATCGGACGCGTCACATTGAATATAGAACCTTTTGGAAAATATCGGACGAACTAAGATCGGGGACGCTGTTAAAGCTCTTTTTAGTTCTTCGAAAGCGGCTTTAGCTTCATCGGTCATTACGAATTTTGAATTTTTATTCTTCAACGTATCCGTAAGAGGTGCTGTCAGGCTGGAAAAGTTCTTGATGAACCTCCTGTACCATCCTGCTAAACCAAGCAGTCGCCTGACCTGTCTAGGGTTTTTAGGTATTGGAAAATTGACAACAGCTTCTATTTTATCTGGGTCGGTCATTAACTTTCCCCCTCCAACTATATATCCTAGATATTTTAACTCTCTAAAACAAAACTTCGACTTTTTTACGTTAATTGTGAGATTTGCCTTCCTCAGACAATCAGCTACTTCTTCTAGCAGGGCGATGTGAGTATCGAAATCTGGAGAGACTACCAGCAGATCATCTAGATATACGAAGACTCGCTCCCGTAGTCGTCCTGGGATTACCTTGTCCATCAAACGACACAACCTTTGGGCAGCGTTGCACAAACCAAAAGGCATGACCGTAAACTGGTACAAGGGTCTCCCTGGCACTACAAAAGCAGTCTTCTCCCTACTTTCCCTCTCCAGCGGTATTTGCCAAAAAGCCTCTTTTAAGTCCACACTACTAATGTAATAGGTGTCAGATAGCCGGCTGAGAAGTCCGTCAATATGGGGTAGAGGATAAGCGTCCTTTTTGGTGACTGCATTGACCTTACGAGAATCCAGGCAGAAACGATACTTCACGGTATTGTTTGGACCTGGTTTCTTGATGAGGACAACTGGGGAACACCAGGGACTCTCGCTCTCCTCGATGACACCGAGCTTCAACATCCGGTCTACTTCTTCATACAGGTTGACTTGCACCGCCGGAGAGACAGGGTAATGTCTCTGTTTAATTGGAACAGAATCACCTGTATCTATACTGTGCTCTGCCAGCGAAGTTTTTCCTAGGCCATGTCTATCAAAGTCTAGAAACCTCAACTTAACCGCCTCTAACGCGGATCGCTGGTCAAACGTTAAGTCGTGCGCGTTTTTCAAATCGGCTTCTTCTAAGGTTACCGACAATGAACTTATTAAGTTTGGAGCGATTTGAAACGTCTTCCAAAAATCTATACCTAGATACAACTCTTGATCAAGGTTAGGAACTAAAAATAGAGTTATTGAATGTTCTTGATTTCTATATATTATTTTAGTTTGTACTTTACCGACAATATCCTGGTTCTTACCATCAGCTGTTCTGACGCCGGATTTATATGGTTGAACTAACAAACACAAATCCTCTACTAATTGCATGCAGCCCTTACCCAATATACTCACGCTGGCTCCGCTATCGAGAAGACCTAAGACTTCCTTACCAGCAATGATCACCTTGGCATAAGGCCGAGGATCGGAATTTGTATCTACTACTGTTGACGCAATGTTTTTTCTTAGTAGTTTTCTATATTTGTATCGTTCTCTAGCTTTTACTATCCTTCTTGATGGCCCTCCTACTTTCGTACCAAAAATCCTATCCCTCGCTTCTCTATATTCTCTTATCCTGACGTGTAAAGGTTTTATTTTATTTGTGACTTCTTTTGTAATAATATTTTTGTTTTCCTGTAACTTAGGCTTATCTCGAACTAGTATTTGGATTTGAGAATTATTTACAGTCTTGGATTCTACTGACCTTTGGTATTCACCGGGGTTACCTCGGACGAACGCGTGTCCCCCGGACTGCTCGCGTTCTGCTTGAAGTTTTCCGGTCTACAATTTGGACACTTTGGAGTTATCACTCCCTCTAGGCCACACTTAAAACAAAATACGTGCCAAGTTGAAGAAGGACAATCCACATATGAATGGCCTCGGACTTTACAATTCCAGCATACCCACGACTTAGCCGTATCATGTCCTCGATTTGGATTGGAACGAGAACCCTGGTAATGCACCGCTTCTATGTAATCTTCTTGAGATAGATCAGCTTCCAGTTCGTTGGCAAACCGAACCTGTGGTCTCGGGAACCTTTTTCCCTCTCTATCCTCTTTGAAGATTACATATTCAACCTCTTTACAGGCTAATCTTAATTGGTCCATGGTTTCAATGGCTTGAGGATACACTAAATTCCTAATCCGTTCACATAAATTGCCTTTAACAACCCTGACAAGATCAGATTCCTTCACAGGGGTACTGAGTTGGTATCGCAATTTGTTAATGGCTGCAAAGAAGTCATCACTAGATTCCTTCAAACCTTGCTGCCGAGCTCCCATTTCTCTTTGTATGTCCCAATCAGTTTTAGGATTTCGGAACTGTCGCCTTAATGCTTCTTTCAACATAGGCCAATCGGGACGGCGAGATGAGTTTTCCATCTGGTATTGCCAATACCATTGCTTCGCATCACGGGCTAAGAAAAGATGGAAGTCACGCAAAATTTCTGACCAAGCGCAATTATGGCTCGACTGCAGAAATTCTATTCGGCCAATGAAATCTTCGACCGTCAAAGATTCGGACTTTCCATCAAAAACTATGCCCCATTTGTCGATCCGTACCGTCTGCCGATTGGACCCTGTTGACATATTATTTGGTGAATACCAATTAGGTGGAGCGTATGCCTGAAAAGGCATCGGACCACCCCAAAAAGAACTTCCCGGTTGGCTATCAGCCATCCTTGCTCCAAAACCTTGGCTTCCCATTGGAACAAAGGATCTCGCTTGAGGATCAAGCCTGGGAGGTTGCTCCTGGATCGGTGGTGGTAGATGGCTAAAAATTGGGTTAGGTTGAGGACGAGGACGAGGTGTAGGTTGAACCACAGGCGGAGCTCTATTTTCAGCTGGCTGTTCGGCTTGCCGCGGAATGTTTAGTTCCTTGAAGAACTCTGCCAGTCCCTTCTGGATTTCGGTTTTCACCGACTCGGCTACAGCTTCATTAATCGCAGACTTGATTTCTGGAGTAATCGTGGACGCTCCAGCTGTATGCTGGTTTCTCCCTATACCCCCACTTGACTCAACCATAACCTGATCGGTTTGCGGTAAGGTTTGCACACCGATTATTTCCAAAATATCCCGGAGTGGACTTTTGCTTAATTTCCCTGCACCAGTTTGTGCAGGAAGACTCACATTACTATATGGAGGAGTGTCAACTGAAGAAAGTCGACTTCCCGCCGAACTACCACTTGCAGATTGATCACTACTTATGCCTTCTTGCGCACTCTCTGCATGTAGCTGTTCGGGATTTAAAGAAACCGATTCTGGTAGAACCTTCTCAGTCTCCTTTGATGGCGAATGTGTGACTGGCATATTTTTGCTTTGGATGCTCTGTTTTAACAAAGAACGAGTAACTGCTCTATCTCCAATTTTTGTTCTTAATGACTTTGCCTGCTCCTCTTCTTCTTCTTTCAAAAAGTACCTGCTCATTAATTTACAAAAGATGGATCAGAATATTGATTCGGAAAATGGTGTTGGATTATGATGATGGACTACGTAATCTACTCTTCCCAAAAATAACACAATCAACACTGGTATTGTCTAAACTGTTTTCAATGTTTCTTTTATTTTATATATGTCTATATTGTAACTATATTTGTTTTTGTTATCAAAAATGCTATTTTTTTTTTTTTTTGTAACAAAAATATTAAATTTTCCTGCTACAACTTACGAATAAAGTTTTTGTTTTGAATGGACTAATAAACAAAACTAAAATCAAATGTTTTATGGACTTTTTTCTTAAATTTGAATTCGGGGGTGTTTCTGGTTGCAAATTTCGGTTTGGGGTCTTCTTCCACGGCATTTGCCTGGTTAAACTTATTTTAATTATTGATATTATGATTTTTATCATTATTATTATTATTATTAGTATTATTATTATTATTATTATTTTAAGTATTAGTATTATTATTATTATTATTATTATTATTATTATTATTATTATTATTATTATTATTATTATTATTATTATTATTATTATTATTATTATTATTATTATTATTATTATTATTATTATTATTATTATTATTATTATTATTAATATTATTATTATTTATTATTATTATTATTATTATTATTATTATTATTATTATTATTATTATTATTATTATTATTATAAGTATTAGTATTATTATTATTATTATGTTCCGAGAAAAGTGAATCAACATACAAACAATTTTGACAAAACGACTACACAATTTCCAGTAGGTGTCGCCGCCCGGACAGTAAACGCGTCGTCGCGATTGATGCGGCCTGCTAACAAGCTATCCACTTCAAGACTTACGATTTGTTTCTATCCCAGCTTTGACTCCCACTGAAACAGGATACATAAACATCATTTTCGTACTCAAGCTCAAAGATATTGGCGCATTTCAGTTTTTCGTTCATCAACCATAAACTTGAAGTCGTCCACTATCCTGAACCAAAGTGCGAAAATAATCAGGACAGCACAAAAAATGTATTTATTGTAGTCGTGATCAACGTGAAATCAGCTCGTCGCATTTAAGAGGGCATGCCAATGAGCTCTCCCGCTTAAGACATACGAGCTGTCATCAATTTGATACGAAAACAACTAGTACACTAAGGAATGACTAGGGCCCCACGTTGGGCGCCATTTTATAATGAGGTGGAGAGGAAGAGAGAGGAAAAGGGAGAAGGAAGGAGGAATCGGGAGACATTGGTATCGGAGTAGGGGATCCTTTGCATTGAGGTAGGACACCCTCTACTGACGTTGGCTGTTACCTCATAACAAGGTTGGGTGCTAGTTGTCGTTAGAAAAAATGGGAGAGGTATGGGTAGGATCGGGTCGGTCGAAGAAGGTAACTCTTAAATTGGGAACTAGGATAGGGATTGGGTGGAGGAAGGAATGTCCGTTACGGTAGCTGCGGCATGCTTGCAGTGCACAGCTGAGCTCGTCGGATGTTGGGGGGGTCTTGCTACCGTAACCGGGACTCACCTCTTTATAAAAACATAAATCATGCCGGTTATTTTTAATTAATTGTGCACTACCACCACTTCATTCACTTTTCTCGGCGGCCGCTGATGACGTCACGGCCTGGCCTTTACCCACCCTTCCTGGAATCCACTCGGCCTGGTTTTCGGATTCCCCAAAAGCGGATCCAGGAAAGTTCACTGCCGTGGAACTACATTCCCGCCAAACCTAAAATTAAGTCACCCAAACCGCACCCCCCTGGAAATAACTTCCTATTCCATTTTCAAATTGGAATCACAACCAAGAAAAACGCTCGATTCATGGCATCGTTAATACAGAAAATCTTATCTTTTTATTAACTTAAATTCCTAATTACGTCAATAATATGTACAACAAAGATTAAAGCAATAAAGACCAAAACACTTAAGGAAATTTCTTCGTTCCACACAACAACCAAAAAAAACAATCATGGGAGCTTTGATCGCCGGAGCCACGCGGCGAATCTTTGCTTCTCCACCGTCCCGTATATGAAGCGTTTCCTATTCGTTTTTTTTTTGTTTAACCCTAATCGGACCCTTATTCCCTACCTACAAAGAGCTCATTGCGGGTGGACAAAAAAAAGGGGGGGTGCAAAATATTGCGTCGCGAGGGACGTAAGAGAACCCCTCTTCGCACTGGCGACGTCGGCGACTTCTTCCCTGAACAAAATGCACAAAAAAAAACACCAAAATCGCTGAAATTTCCCTATCACAAAACTTAGAAATTACAAAAAAAAACTAACGCAAATTTCCATAAATTTGAAAAAAAGAAAATAACGAGAAAAGAAATATTTAAATAAATGAATGTAACTAGGAAAAAAAAAACAAAAAGGTAAGAAAAAAAATGAATAAATAAATATATAAATTAATAAATAAAGAAAAAAGAAAAAAACTGAAATAAATATGTAGGAATATATAATATAATAAATAATAAGGACAAAAAAAATTGAAATATTAATTTTTTTTTTATCAAAAGAAAAAAAAAAGGTTTAAAGAGGTTAATCCTAATGACCAATAAGTTTGTATAAATGTATGAAAAGGCCAATCAGTGGACTCCTGCGCACTGTCATCCTCAGGGTCCAGATCAAGTCCTCTGGCGCTAGTGAACTCTTTCTTTTTTGTTGTTCTTTTATTTTATTTCTTTTTAGCCTTTTTTTAAACTTCTTTTTTTGTTTAAACTTCTTTTTTTCACTGCGCGGGTGGACGTTCCACGGAAAAAGTAAAATAAAAGAGCGTTACTTGAGAGCCCGGGTACTTCACAGGCCTTTTTTCCGGATAGGGAACTCCTCTGATCTTCCTGCCGGGTATGTCCCGCTGTCGTAAGCCGACTTCGCTCTTCCACCTTTTTGGTATACAAAAAAAAACACTCAACACTTATTTGCTTCAAATAGCAAGCAAACTCACCCGCGCAGTTTACACTTCACTTTCAATAAATAATATAAATTTGAATAAAATTTACTTTTTTTTGTTATTTTAATTATTGCTTTGCAACACGGCTTCTTTAATTTATTTTTCTTTAAACTGCCATACGTAATTACTATCACTCGGCCGTCTTTACTCTGTGATGCCTCCGGACTGATTGCCACCCACTAGTTCTATTTCAGTTAGTTGCAGTCACCTGAGGCACTACTGTACGGACCGAGTGTACATCAGGTACATCACCTCATCCTATACCTAATCCATCACCTCATCCGATACATATATTCAATTCCATCTTATGTAAATTAATTACCGTCAGCTGTTTCAACGGCTTCTATCTTTTTTATATAAATCGGATTCTTCTTACCGACGTCGGTTGTGTATTCCGATAGAGCCAGTTACTCCCTCTATCAGTTAGTATTAGTTAACCTCGTTCGGGTTTGGGCCCTCGCTAACTTGTCAACCGGCTATGACAGACGTCAGATAGACTTTGTTTATTTTATTTTGATTTTTGTTCTGGGCGCAAGTGCCTCCGGGTGATTATTTTAATTTAAATTAACAAAAAGGAATAAAAACAAGCACGAGTGCGGACCATAACATAAAAAAACAAACAAACATCAAGAACAAGGAATCTCCAGAAGGAAGGAAGGGGAGGAAACTTAATACCCGTAACTCCAACCTGGGAGTGGCAGGAATTCCCGAGGCCAAAGCTAAGTAGCATTTTCTTTCCTTCTTCCTTACCTTCTATAGTCTCAAATTTGTTTTCCACAGGTATGGATCTTGAACACAGGGACGAGCTAACGATGGACGGAACGACGCGACGGCATAACCTCATACAAAAAACAACGTATCAAATGAAGGACGAGGAATGGAATATATGGTTTACAACTAGTTTTTCAAATCACATTTTTCTATTTCAGGAGCAGCCACAACAATTTCTATTCTAAATTTACAAGGAAACTTTTTACAGAAAGCATTAAATGCAAAAAAGAAATATATTATGTAGTAATTAAGTTCAGCTTTCGGTTTAGTGAAAAAACATGATCAATTGTCATTTTGACATAAGTTGACTGACGTGAGATTTTTCTAACTTTCCAGTCAACTTTCAAAAAAAGTTTCCTTAATTGGAAGGTAATTTTTTGGCAGCTAGCTAACCAGATACTAGAAACTTGCCTAACTTTCAAGTCCCTAATGTCGTCTGAACCTGCCCATTATTATACTACGAAGAATTATGTAAACAATCCTAACAGATATCTTAGACAATTTGAAGCCCAATTAGTTTAACAAGATTTGTTTTCATTTAAAAAGTTATTAAGAAATTTTGTATTCCTTTTCATTTGTATTTTACCTTTGATTTTTCCATCCATAATTTCTCTTTGTGGAAGTCTAAAGTACATTCTGTACTCCTCCGACTTCTGACGCACAGTCAAATCACGTAGAAGAAAAGGCTTCTTTGATGTCTTTTTTCCAAATCGCTGAAATATAGTAGCTTCATGGTCTACTATTGGACTGTCAGGATCCTTTATTAAGAATTAAAAAAATAATATTAGGTCAAAGAAAAATATGGAAAAAACAATAATAACAAGAATTACCTGCATCATTTGCTCAATAGCCATTTTATTTAATTGTTCAATCAAACTATGTGCCTCTGTGGCATCAAAAAACAGTGTAAATTTATATTGCATATCATTTATAGTTCTAATTGAAATGACATTTCCAGTTTTTTCAATCTTCATAAGCTCCGAAAAGCGTATGGCAAATTTAACAACATTACCCAACATATAAGAGTAGAATGCAATATAATTGAGCGATATATATAATTGTCCTTGACGTGGAATTTTATTTTTAAAATAACTATCAAAGAAAAAAGAATAAAACAAAATTATAAAGAATATTCGAATAAACTTTTAAAGTTTTTAGAGACAAAATAAAAAACACTTACTTGCACGAATATGTATTAACCAATTGTTCTTCTTCTGGCATATCAAAGTAAGTTCGAAATTTTGCTGCAATTACTTTGAAATCTGCCGTTTCACCAGAATCATCATTCGATTGTGTATTATGAGCGTGAAGTGATTGAATTTTGCAAATTGTAAAATTTGTAATTTCTTCTTCGCTTTCCATTTCATTGAGAACTTTGAATAAATTCTCGACAAGCCATTCCCAATCTTTAATAATTTCTTCCAGGGTTAGGCCGATTGCAATTTCTGAAAATATAATAAATTAAACAAAAGTTATAGGTACATGAATAGTAGTATGTTTTTTTTTTTTTGATTTTAAATTGATTTTATAATTAAAGGAGACAAAGAAAAAACTTGTTTAATTTAAATTTTGGACGAATTTTTCCATTAAAAAAAAAGCTAATAATAAAACGAGGATGCTTCGATTAAGGGAATCTAATCCAGAATTGCTCCTTGAGACAGAGTTACACCCAGAGTAAGCCACTATGAGAAGTGCAGTCACAATAAAGTGTAACTATTTTTACAAAATAAATTAAACCCAAGGAAATGCACGGATTTGGCAGTTTTTTGAAACTTTCATTGGATACATTTCTGGCCAAACAATATAATATGTATAATACCAGAACAATAATATTTAGCAAAATAAAACGAAATAAATTAAATAAATTGATTAAAGAAAGTTATTTAAAGTTCTTAGTGAAGTAAGATTCGTATGCCATCATTAATGAATCTGAATAAAATATTCTGAATGTAAGCCTAACAAAAAGCGTAAGAAGCTTCACTGACCTAAATTGTGTGCCTCTAACCTGCCATGCTATATTCAATAGTAAACGTATTAAAACAAATGATATCAGTTGTCTGAAGGACTTTAAAAACCTCCGGTAGGGATAACTGTCATCCTATCTCGTGAAGTACAGTACTATGCAAAACATTTGCAACTATCACAGCCTACCAAAAAAAAAAAACGAACATTCATATATATAAAAGTTGTTCCAATCAAATTATTTTTACTGCTTTTCGACTTTAATATCTCTGATCAACAGGCAAATTCTACAAATACACTGCTTTTACAAAAAAAAAATAATGATTTCAGCTGTGCAAAACATTTGCAACTAGTGTCCATTTCTCTTTCGACTCATTTTGATAACGGTTTATCTGATTTATTTTGAGTTTGGTAAATTTATACGTGTAGCTTGATTTGTTTAGTTAGTTTTGGCCGGGACTTTGATCGATAAAACGGTTTTTTAAATTAAAAATGGCGAGAAACAAATATTTAACGAATATAAAATACATAATTTTGAGTGTTTTCAAAAAAGGAGGAGCATCACAAAAAAGAAATATTTTATTCAAAAACCAACTATTTGTAGAATCATCAAAAGTGGAAAGGTGTTATGCCATCTTAGAGGAGGAAGGACTCGAAGCACCACAGCAAAAGATGATTTAAGCCGAAGAAACCCAACAGCATCATCCAAGGAAGCAAAAATTGAACTAAGGTTACCCATTCACCCATCAACTATCAGACGCCGAACACTGCAGGTCGGGTAGCATGGTTTTCAAAAAGCAAAAGAGCAATTTTTTTTGATTTTTAATGTGAAAGCTCATTTGGCTTTTGCAAAACTCATCTCAATTGGAGTCCCCAAAAATAGGGTAGGGTCTTGTTTTCTGTCGTATCAAAGTTCAATATGCACGGATTGGGTAGAAAACAACATGTCAAGAAGCCAAGAGGTGAGAGGCTAAATCGAAAATACACTAAAGGGACAGTGAAACATTGAGGTCGTTCAATTTTGGTCTTGGAATGTTTCTCTGGTTAAGGAATCGGGCCAATTCGACAAGTGAGGGCATTATGAAGTCTGAAGACTATGTAGACATCCTTTGTAACACCATTCTGCCTTATTTTTAAAGTGGAAATGGACGATCCAACACGACAATGATCCCAAACTTAAGTCGAAATTGGCCTCAAAGTATATTACAGAAAAAAAAATTGAGGTTTTACCATGCCCAGCCCAATCCCCAGACCTAAACCCAATATAGAACCTGTGGGAAATTGTGAAGAGAAGAATTGGGAGCAACATTTTTAAGCACAAAAGTGACCAATTCAATGGAATTCAGAGGCACTGTAATGACATTCCAAAAGTGGTTATTAATTACCTTATAGCTTCGAAGCCCAGAAGATATACAGCCGTTATGAAAAATAAAGGGTAAGCAATTAAATATTAACATTTCCTTACCTTGAACTAAGAAAATAGTTTAAAATTTAGTCGTGAGATCTAAGTTGCAAATGTTTTCTACAGCAATTTTACCAACTACTAAAGTATTTTGTTATTTATTTTTTATTAAAATCAAACTTACGCCCAAAGTTTACAAATTGGGCTTATTTTTTGTCCAACATTTTTTTTTATTTTTTTTGAGGCAGCACGATCTTCATGAGACTCCATTACACCGCAAAAAAATAAATTTGGTGCGGATTAGATGACGAAGGTTTCTAGCGATATTTTTTATTTCTTATGTTATTGAAAATTATTTGAAGGAGAAATGATTTCAACCTTGCAATATTCCACACAACCAACACTTTGATGTTAGTTACAAAATCGTCTCTAGAAATGGACTGGCGACCTCCGTCGTGTAATTTGACAGCTTTGGATTTTGTGGAGGCACGTCAAACTCTGGTCTATGCTTTGATTGAGCATCTCAAAGCCAACATTCGACGCACTATTGACAAAATAACACCCAATAAAAAATGGTGCGGAATCGGATAGCATTCATATTACGTTCGCGAAGGAAAAATCCAAGAAATTATTTTTAAACATTAAATGCCACAAAATTTGTATATAAGATAAAATGTTGATAATGCCTTTTAACTCGCTGTTTTAATTAAAAACAGAACTGTAAGTTTATGAAAGAAAACAGACAGAACTGTCCCCAAAAACAAACTCATCATTTGAATAGGGTTGCAACACACAAAATTTGTCACTTTTGATTCTAATCCTAGCATAGAAAATATTTGTGTGTACACCCTTTTAACTAAAAAAAGACAAATTAACAAGTCAAAATGAACCCTCACCTCTTGACCTTCATAAACCCAAATTATGAGTGCTGATAGTGTAATCAATTTAAATTTCGATGATTTGGTACAAAATTCTAGTTGATTATCATTTTAGTTTAGTTTAAGCATTCTTTTTGTCATTAGTTCGGACTTCTTCATTAATATGAACAGCTATTGAGGATATTGATGACGGCTAAAGACATTCTCAATGATTCTAATATTTTCTTTTATGAGGTCTCATGTTTAGTTTATTTTTTGTACTTTTTGACTGATTGAATCTATTGAGACTTTTCCATTAAAAATATCTTGACCTATGCCGATTACAGGCTTTTATTTTACTTTTTTATGTGCATATCTATATGCATATGTATATAAAACCAAACGCAAATCTACGAGTCTATTAAATACCTATTGTATAGCCTATATTATTACCTTATAAGTATTAGTCACAGAAAATAAAACAATTCTTTTCTAAACTTAGTCTTAGTTTTGTTTTTCTTTTTCTTCTTAAACAATTTGCTATCCCTTCGCAAAAAAAACATACTTACTTTATAATTGAAAAAGGCTTTTGTAAAACTTGCCATAAATATGAAGGTACAAAGTATTTGTATTGGCATATCTTCACCCTCAAAAAGAAGGTTAAATCAATTAATAAGATGCGTGAGTTAAAAAACAAAAAGTAAATTCAGAAACCTCGATCTTTCAGTTCAGAATGTATGATAACAATCACATAAGGGAACAAAGAAAAACCTCACAACACATTGCTACTCCATCATTGCATGAGCTGCTTTTTTTTCTTTTCTTAATTTACGTGTTACTGAAATAATTAAAATCTATGAAAATGTTAAAATCTTCAACAATAAGAAAAAGATATATTGAGACCTTTTCAGCTGTGTAATATTTAATTTTGCTTTCTTTAAGATGGATTACGTTGGAGAGGGATTGGGTATTATTCCCACATAGGCAGGTAGGTACTTACCATAAAAGAGTTCCGAAGATGGCGTCTGGTGAAGAATCCTATATGGGGGTGGACGTGTATCAAACACACTGTCCAATGTCCCGACCAGGATCGATGATATTCCTCTGGATTCTCCATGACCTCGTCTTTTTTGAAGAACAAAATACTTGGATTTCATTTCGCCCACCCTTTATTGTTTCGTTTTGTTTGTATATAAATACGCATTGAAAAAATCGACAATAAAAAGAAACATTTGTAAGAAAAGGTCATTAAATGATAAAATTGTATGCGGTGCAATTTATTTATTCTTATTTCGGACATAAAATTTATAGGGATAGGCATTTCTTGAAGATTTTCAAAAACACAAATATAATATTCATACCAAAATGTTCCGGGCAACAGGACCTCCTTGGGTTGGATCCACATTTTGTGATGGATTGTCCACTTCCACTTTTCTTATTTTTTTCTTCTTTGAGTTTGTTGCGTTGTTGTTTAGATGTTTTGCTTTTCCACAAGATAATTTTTCTCAGTTCTCTGCTAATTAGTCATTTATATGGACCCGAATGGCGATTAAATGGGCTTGAAAATTGTTTATGGACTTTATGGTAAAAAATAATTATGGTAATTATGTGAGGGGAAAACAAGATATAAACAATGAAAAATGTATTTTTCCAAAATTGTAAAAAGTTAAGATGGGACTTGCTTGAATGCACCAAGAAATTTCTGTCTGTAAACTGAAGACAAGTTTCTACTGACAGCTGATTTGACAGATGCAGACAGAGTGTGAGAGAAAAAGAGAAAAGTCAAATATAAACAACAAAAATCGCTTTGCAGACGTTATTATGTGGTTTGTGCTACGACCATTACCCTCAGGGGAAAAATGAAGCACATTTTAACCAAAATTTTAATAATCACTTGAAAAGTACTTTCGATTTTTTAAAGTAAAAATAAACTAAAGTAAAAAGTCAATTTTATGAAATAAGGGAATATCTCAATGATAGATCTTGGGAAAGTTTTTTTTTATTTTTGTAGGAATTCTCTTCAATTCAAATCTAATCGTATTGCGTTAATGGATTTGGCGCCCGGTATATTTTTTAAATTATTTATTAATTAGATAGATATATACTCTTATTTTCTAAAAGATTTTACAAAAACAGAGTATTGCTTTTTTGAAATTCGTTTTGACAATAACTTTAAGTTGCCTGTCAGGTTAAAAGGGAAATATAGAAATATTTAAGCTTAGTAAGTAGATTAAGTTACATACATATATTATGAAAATTCATTTGTAATAAGATTAAGAAATATAAGTTTGAGTAGCAGTAACCATTAAGAACTATGAGAATGAGAAATAATGCCACTGCCAAGAAATTTTATTCTGTAGGTTTTGAATACTGGGCAGGTTCCAATGAAGTGCTTGGTATTTTCCGATTCATCCATATTACATAATGTACATATTCCATCTGTATCTCCTTGGAAAGCTCTTCCATTGATATTAAGGAGCCTGCAGCGAGCTTTAAAAACTATGCAAATCATATCACGTGAATTGGAGTCATCAAAGTAGTTCAGTATGCCAGAGTATATCAAGTTGCAATATTCATCGTGAAATTGAGACTGTGTCGCACTAACTGTAAATTCAGTCCAGTGTTTTTCTTTCATTTTCATTAAGAGAATGTTAGTTAAGCTGGGCCATTTAAGTAGATTCATGTTAAACGCAAAATCCAACGAACATCCATGAAGATCTTTAGTTAATAAGATTTTCTTGTTTATAATGGCTTTCGATAAGATGTTTTCTAATCTATTATAAGAAAGATTTAGATTTCGTCTTTTGAAAGAAAAATGTAGCTGAAGGGACGTTAGAAAACCCTTCGGTAAACTTGTTTAAATGTGCAGATCATAGTTAGGCGTATTATCGGGCAGTAAAAAGCATCTTTTCATGAATAATAGCTTTTGAGGCGGCTTTGTATATTTCGAACTTTGTTGAGTGTTGGACGGTATTGTCTCTCAGAAGTCTCGACCACGTTGCATTGATGGAATTTTTAGATGCTCCCAATCTTTTTCTTAGATGCTCATTCCAAGACTTTTTGTAATTAAACACTTCCCCAAGGTATTTGTATTGATTATACACCTTTATTTCAGAATTATTGTAAAACCATTTTACGCACGCTGCTCTTCCACCTTTTGCAAAATATTACTATTTCCAACTTAGGAAGACAAAAATACCCTCAATTAGCTGTTGCAAATTGGAAGGATTATCTGATAACAGTACAATATCGTCCGCATATAAGAGGGCGTTAATTTGAAGAACCTCTAAAACAATACTGATTGGAAGTTCATGAAGATCATTTAAAAACAGAACGAAAAGAACAGAGTTTAGTAAACATCCTTAACGAACACCTTTCTTAGTGGGGAAAAATTCTGACAAACACGAACCATCCCAAACAGCTGCAGCAGTATCCTTATAAAGAGACTTTAAATTTTACAATGGTTGCCACCTTTAAATTACAATCAGTTGACACAGAATTTATTTTTTTACAAATCTTTAAAGACTTAAAATTAAAAATCTTCTAATAGCAAAATTTAACACATTACACACATTTAACACTAAGCTAGAATTGCCAATATTATATACATACATATACAAATATTTTTCATTGTGTTTTAATAATGTTCACTTCGTTTTAAAAAGTGCTACTTTTAAATGAGGATTGGATTAATTAATGGAGAAACCAAGGGGGTTCATATGAGCCATAAAGCTTATAAAGTATATTTTTATAAGTCAAAAATTGTATACACGGATTTGTTACTACTTTAACACTATCCACCAAAAAATATGTTATTTGTCGACAAAAATCTTTGTAGTAATCTTAAACGTTTTGACAAAATTTTAAATTTAGAAAAACTTTAGTATTGGTTTTAATTACGAGATCGTCAAATTGATATTTAATTCTGAGACAACTGGCCTTTTTTATTTTCTTAACACAAACTGAAGTTGCCTTAAAATTCCTGAAACTCGTCTTTAATTAAAATTTATTTAATTTAATTTTTTTGAAATCCTAAAAAGTCCTAAAAAGTTTAGGACTTTCTTAAAATGTTTTTTTTTTCAAAATTGAGTAAATTAAATACAAACATTTTTAACATCTTATTAAATTGAAGACATTTATTTTTTAAATTGAATTTGCTTGGGATGTTCTAAAATTGAGTTTTAAACCTGAATTTAAAATTTGATGTCTATAATTAAGTGCTGTTTTGCAGTATGCATATAACTTTGTGACATCCATTTCCTGTAGAAGGCTTGATATCAGCATTTGAAAGAAAGTCACTGGCTAGGATAAGTGTTCTTATTACTCTTAATATCGCACATCGTCCAACAAAATGAAAAACATCCTCGCACTCCTTCAAGTTGCACAGGTTGCATAAAATCGGTAAGTCCTCACGGTTAGGAATGTAGTTTAGATTAAGGAGTTCTCCTCTTAGCCGGAACATGCACGAAACTTGTTCGTATATTTGTATATTTGTCGTGGAAGTAGTTTCTTTCCCTAAGATCGTAATCAAGTCTACTGTAAATCATGCGGTGCAGTAAGCTTTTGGCTTGCTCCGTTTATTGTGTCCTTGGGGCTTCATTCAGATGAGTTATTAGGCGATATAAAGTTGGCTTCCAAGAGGCAAGGTTACTGTAGTTTAGGTCAGTATCCACCTGTTCGGCTAGTTCTATCCAGTCTTTAAACCATCCACTTTCTTTGGGAGACGATAACTTGGCATATCCAGAGCTTTAAGGGTGTAATCGACCTGCAGCTTGAGAGTTTTTATAAATAAAGGCGATAAACCCGTTTCCAGCATGATCATGTAGTTTAGCGTACTCGAAGGAAGGTGGAAAATCCGTTTTATGTAAAATCTGAGCAGTTTTTCAACTTGTTCTTATTTCTAACCTCCCCAAACTTGCGCCGCATAAAACATAACTGATTCCGATACCGCTTCGAAGACCCTGTATTTACAGGTTTGCGTAATTTCCTTAGTTGTTTTTGCCTTAACAAGTTTGTTTTTCCTAGATCAAGTTCTTAGTAAAGCAGAATTCTTTCACCAACTCCGATCTACCACCGCCATTTTTAAAAGCCATCACCTTGGATTTATTTAAATTTACCTTTCCACCTTTTACAATATTTATCAATCTTAGTTATCATTAGCTGAAGGGACTGCGGAGTATAAGCGAGCAGAACAATGTCGTCAGCGAAAAGAAGAGCCTGCGTACTTGATTCCTGCTGGTAATTCTTCGACTATTTCATCAATGAAGAGTGCAAATAAGCTTGGACCGAGTGCATAGCCCTGTCTGCCTCCTGATTTCGTTTGGAACCATTCTGATAAACATTCCACACTGATGATTTTGTAGTCCTGTATAAATGTTGCAATACTGTTCCGAACTTAAGCGACATTCCTATCTAGAAAAGCTTGTAAAACAGGGCATTGCGATCCACGGAGTCGAAAGCAGCTTTGAAATCAACGAAGAATGCAAATCAATCGAGCGGAATACAAAAATGTGATCGACGGTGGAGTATCCCGATATGAAGCCAGCTTGGAACTCACTAAGCAAATTATAAGAATGTATCCATTCATTTAAACGTGTGAGCAGAATGACGTAATTACTTTATATTACGAGTTTAAAAACGAGATTCCTCTGTAGTTTTCAGGAACTTCAGTGCTTCTTGTGGATTTGCAAAATGAAGGCATAGCTGAACTGATTTAGGATGGTTCCTTCCTTAAAGATCTGGTTGAATACAGCTGTTAGAGATACAACAAGACTATCTGTACCATATCTGTAGCATTCTGCAGGTATGCCATCGGAGCCCGCAGCCTTATGATCCTTTTGGTTGTTTATCGATATTAACACTTCTTCCTTTAAAATTGGTGCATCTAAAATATTATTTTTGAAGATTTTGTTGAACTAATCCAGGACCAGGTCCCAAAACTCAGACGACTTGTTGCACTTTTCAAGCTACAAGCTGATGTGCTTGGGCTTCCGAATAGTCTTTTTTCGGTGGAGAAATTTATAATTTTGATTATACTCCATGTACTTTCCTATTGTGAAGTTTGTATTGGACTCCTGATATGCACTCAGCCAAGCGTAAGAAAGGTTTCTCGCTTGTCAACCAGGGTTCTCTATATTCAGTTTTTCTTTGACTGTTATTCGGTATATTGTATGCTCCTTTAATGCTTTTTTCAATATTGTTTAGACTTGCGTTATTTTGCTCCATCATCAAAATGCATCGAAACGTGTTCTATAGTTGGATGCAGATTCGTTTGACCAGCGAAGTTTGGGAATCAGTTGCATTTGTACATTGGTTTAATTTGTTTCTTCCCCGTTAGTAAAGGATATACAAAAAGGCATGTGGTCTGAAAACGGTTTCTTTTCTATTTCCAGATTATTAACAACTATTCTCCAGTCACCACCTTCCAAACTGTAGTCAATGACCGAACTTCCTTGTTTTCCCACAAATGTAAATTCAGCCAATTTATCACCATCATTTACACCGTTCATTACACGTAGGCCGAAAGTGTTGCAAAATTCAAGCAATTGACTTCCTCTTGCATTCTTAATTGTGTCTTTTGAATTTCTTGCTTTTCCGAGTCTGGCATTGTCAACCCCTTCTTTAATCCGTATTGTCGCGTTTAGGTCTCCCACCATCAATATATTTTCAACATCACCACACGTTAGGAAATCCATGATATTTTCGAAGTCAGTGTTTCAGTGATACAATTGACATAAGCTGGAATTATTCGGTAGATTTTTCCACAAATCCTCAAATCCAAGTAAGTCAGGACTCCATTCTGTTTAAATTCACAATTAAGAATATATTATTTTTGGGAAAAAACTACGTTTCAACACAATTTCTAACATTTTTCCGTGAAATGCATCCAAAACCCCTCTAAACTTTTGAATTTTAGCTCTTAAATAAGGCATATTTAAAAAAGAGTTGGGATCTTGGAATGCTTTCATATGTAGGGAGTTGTTCAAATTCAATGATTACAATGATTAAATAAACCTTTCTAGACGGCAGTGTTTAAAAAAAAATCGAATAACTAAAATTGTTACCTTAGCTCTGTTATTTTTAATTCTTAAGAAAGAGTCAACGGAAATATTCATATTTTATATATTAACTTTTGTCACTAATATGACAGTTCCGTATATACTAGCAGTGTTTCGTAAATTGAGATTGGGCAGGTACCGACGACATAAAGAACTTTAAAGTAAGGCAAGCTTCTAGTATCTGATTGGCCAACTACAAAAAAAATGCCTTCCAATTAAGGCAACTTTATTGGAAAGTCCAATGGAAAGTTCAAAATCAAATGGGGTGGCGCAACAGTCCGTTGTGAACCAGGGCCTAGTGACTTACAACTCTCAACCATTCCTGTGTGCAAATACTGTTGTCAGGAATGGAAGGGACCTAAAGTTTTTGGGCCGAATCCGAACGGCTAGTTTGAGAAAGCACTTTTTCATGACAAGAATTACTCTTGAAGGATTTGTCAATTCCTCGCAAGAGGCAGTACCCGAGAAAATTATTTTTTTAAATTAAGGTGGCACAGGCAGGGATTGAACCCAGACCCTTTGCATGACAGTCCAACGCACTAACCATCATGCTACGGGTACTACCCAATGGAAAGTTAGTCGAGAAAAATATCCCAAACTACCAAGTCTACTGACATATGTCAAAATGACAGATGATCATGTTTTTTCAATCAATTCCATTTAATTCTTTATATAAAAGGTTTCCTTATCAAACAGGAAAAAAATAAGTAATATTTATTTGTAGTAAAAAATGCAAATAGTATCTAATGGGCTAGTAGTTTGCTTCAGAATTGTTTAATAGACAATTACTTTTTTATTAGTTTTTGCACGATGAACTGAAGGTAGAGGTTAGTGAACTAAGGGTCTGAGTTTGAAATGTATGACACTGGAAAAAGAATGCAGTTGAGTACAAATGAAGTCACTTATGTTGTCTGAAGCCATTCACAAAGCTATTTGAATTTTGGCTATGTAGTGACTATTATAATGACTGCGCCCAATTAAAAGACTAATGCAAGAGAATTGTATGGATTTGCAAGGAAGGATAACTGTAATTTAATAACTGTAGACAAAAACACATACAATCTTTTAACTCATGCTCCAAAAATATGATCCAACATTTTGAGGTTTAATAAAAAACAATTGACAATTTCAAATAGATTTATATTGCCAAATGAAGGGAAAATCAACATTTTATTAAAATCTTATGAAAAATTAAATCAACTAGTTTACCAATGGAATCCCACATAAGCTGAAAAAATACAAGTGTTCACGTGTGAAACACTATTTATTTCCATTACAGAGTTACCATAAATAAACCATTATGATACAAAATTCCATTTTCATTCAAAGAGGACCAACCTAATTATAAAATACAAAAATAAATTATAACCATTTTAGCATTTACCTGAATCTTTTTAACTCACCAAACGCCATTCAAGATGTGGATTCAAAACTATTACATTGATAATAATTCCATAAATTACCATTAATACCATTGCATTTTCAGCATAGTCTTCTTCGAAAATGATTCTAAAATATGAAACTCTTGAAATTTAGATTAAAGACACATGTTAAACAACTAAATTAATCAGAGGCCAGTGCAATTATCTCTTTTTAAAAAGCTAGAAAGTTATTTTTGGACTAATCATATGGACTATCATTAACTTAAATACAATAGCATCAAAATACTTACATCTTATAACTCATTTCCTGGATTTGAAGACACGATGTAACTATAGAGATTTGTAGAACACAAACTCCAATAAAATTGTGACATGAAGCAAAAAGTTTTCTCCTTTTCTGATTTGAATATAGGTACAAGTATACAAACACTCCAGCGAGCCACTGTCCAATGAGAACAGCAAGTTAATCATTCTTAAAAAAATATATTTCAAATCTACTGTTTTCTTACTTGAAAAATAAACAAAACTGCTGTCATCAGACCAAAGGAAATATGAAATTTTTGAGTAGTGGATTGGAATAGACCCATGACACTCTTAGATCTGTTTATCAAACAGTAAGCGTATATGGAACCAATTAAAGTCACTGTGTGAATACCCGCATGGATATATTTAATTATTTGAGTTCTGCAGCTAGGAAATAGACGAAATATAACCATTCCTAAAAATGTTGAGATGTTTAATTTATTAAAATTTGTTTCAATGGAAATACAAATTTACTTTACCGTGACCGTTAATAACAATCATTGTGACGACCATAATAAATGCGTGATTGCTCAATAGCGGTTTAAAAAGTTCTTCATTTGTCCAAATAACTTCGCGAAGTAAGGCAACATTGTACATAATAAAATAAGCAACTACTTCCGAAATTAAAAATTTGCTCCATACGAGCAGACAAAGGCTGCAACTTTGAATTTCACCAATTTTCAAATCCATGTTCTATGTTCGTTTCTATTTTAGAACTTCAGTGAGAACGTAGTTTAATAAAAAAAATTTAGTTTTAAGGTGTACATTTTTATATTTTAAATTCTTTGTATTATGCAAATGTATGTCTACTAGCAATAGATTTGATTTGCACTTTATAGGCGACATTATAGTCTTAACTACCACAAAGGCTTATTGGCCAGCTGCCAAAAATTGCATTCCAATTAAGGAAACTTTATTTGAAAGTTGACTGGAAAGTTAATCAAGAAAAATCTCCCTAACTATCAATTTTATTCCGCTTATGTATATCAAAAATCCACACCAAACGGTAACTTTTTGGGGATGCGTTATCGCCTTGGTGTCTTGCCATTCATCCAAAAATGCGCCTCTTTCAAACGATTCGAACAAACCCAGCCCAGTAAGTGAACAAGCGGCTTTGTCTATGTTCATGAACTTTGAGCTCCTGGGTTAGTTGAATCCTGTACGGGTGTAGGCCCAAGTCTCGACGAAAAATTCGATAAGTTAAAGTCCGCTGTACACTTTCACGGACCGTGGCGATGTTCTCGTCCAATCTTGCGTTCTTTGCAGCCACGAGTGTTGGCTGATTGTTTACTGAACCGGTTGTCTCAAATTCGGCCACCAAACGTTCAAGAATCGACTGTGAAGGGCCACCACGTCTAGCGTAAAATGGGCGCAATGCAAGCAACGTTTGCGTTAACGAACACTCATTTTGATAACAAAGTTTTATCATTAGAACGTGCGTGTAACATGCCATGATGATTTGGCATAAACAACTGAATAATAAACAAAAGATTTGACAGATGTCACCAAAACAAAATATCAGCCACTGGGCGCCAAAAAACGAAAATTTAACGAACACGATTTTCGTGTTCAGCTCTTGCTTTTAACTTAAGGCTTTGCCCATGCTAAAGAGACTTTTATTATGAAAATCTTCAGATCACTCCCTTTAAGATACTTTAAACAATTAACTGGTTATAGCTAAGGTCATCGTACACGTTCAACGCGTTGACTCTCTGACGTAAAAATGGGGTGCAAATCTATCCCAAGAGTGTCACGTCGTCGTTGTAGTTGTCAACGAAAAATACTGTTAACGGATCGATGATAATGCCTTAAAAGAGCGACTGGCAGGGCACTGACAGACTGGAATCAGAGAGGGTCTATCTATCTCGTAATGTTTTTGTGGCTTTTAGTTTTGGAGCAATAAGTGAAATAAAAGCCAAGGTTTAAATATTTATTTCATGAATTTTATTGTTTAGTATCGAGGCAGCGATTAACCCTGGGTTTCAGAAAACCCCCAATTGAATTTTTATCCAGACGCATTTTAATAGGGACCAAAGATAGAGTGATAAGTGCTGAGATTAAAGCTAAGTTTGCCTTTTGAGCTCAAATTTGTTTCAAAGGAAAGATATTTTTAACGTTTGATCAGCTGGAATCAAAGTTAAGGCTTTAAAAAAGTTATGGACCTCTTTGAGGCAAATAAATGTCCCTACAAAAACTATGCTTTTACCATTAATATCTGTGTGACTTCTTTTGTTTATTGGTTCTAATAAATAATCAAACATTCGAACCACTTTCTATAAACATTCGACTTTTGGGAGAGGTTAAAAGTTCAACTCGAAAAAAAACAGTTAAGATTTTTATATCATTAGACGCACAATTTAAAACTATCCGAATAAAATTTTTACTTATAATGTACTAATGTAAATTTCATTTCCCGGCCTTAAAGGAAAAATATAAAAACAATTTTGACTCACTTAAACATTATTTTGTCAAATATTTTGATCGTTATGTTTTGCAAGTCAACGCAAGTTATCAAAATTTCACGTTTACTGACATAAGAATCAAAGCATTTTACGACGACATTGACCAGAGGGTGTCATTCGTGTGATGTGACAGTCAACGTTTTATAAATGTTGACGATGTGTTGACAGAGAAAATTTTGAACGTCTGGTGACGTCCGAGAGTCAACGCTTTGACACTTTACGTTGCCGTGTTACTATAGCTTAAACATCATATAGCATCACAATTTCCATGATTTGAAATGCGAAATTTAAACTCTGTCATTTGTTTATTTTATTCGGTTAAGAAATAATAATATTTTAAAATTATGAATTAAAAATAATTTAATCTAATAAACGACTACTTTTTCGTCTTTAAAGGGGTCCAATCTATAAAAAAATAAGAGTACTTTAAAAATGTAATTCCAATTTTCAAAAAAGTTACTAAAAATACCCACCAGAGGCCATTCTAAAAATGGATTCAATATAAGAACATTTATTAAAATTCCATAAAGTACCATCATTACAGAAGCAACTGCACCATTCAGTGACTGATTCGACTCACGTCTAGATTTAAATCATTTAAGCGATGTTAAGATCATTTTTTATAAAACATTTTACAATTTTCGCTTACGAATGATGCTCTTCCCATTGCAACATGCAACATGAAGTGGCTATTGAAACTTGCAAAATACAAACACCAAAAAAATTATGCCAGGCTGAAAAGGCTCTGCGTCTTTTTTGGTTGGAATACATATAAACAAATACAAAACATGCAGAGAACCACTGAAATAAACATTCAAATAAACCTCTAATTTAATTTTAATTTTCATTTAACATGTATGTATATTTTACCTGCAATAAATAACTTCCCATAGTTAAATAAGCTTGATGCACATGAAAATCACCAAGACGCATCACAGAGTGTCCAGTTTTTTCTTTAAAAGTGTATATAACACAACAAAGGTAGAAAAACAATACTATAACTATTGTATGAATTAGACCATGAATATACTTAATGGTTCGTGTTTTAAATCCAGGCAAAAGACGAAATACAACCATTCCTATAAAACGAAAACATATGCACATTAAAATTTTAGAAGAAAAAACAAAACTGTCAACTAAATTATTACCGTGACCATTTATGACAATTAAACTAATTGGCATTCCTATGGCATGAGTTTGATAAAGTGATTTCTGTTGAATCCAGCCTTTTTCGTCAATATGAAATTGGTACAAACAATAAATCATTATTGCTGCAACAAATTCGGAAATTATGAAAATGATCCATCCCCAGATCAGAGGATTTTTTTTTTTATTCTTCATGACAGAATTATTTTACATTTAGAAACTTATTGAGTTTTATGTCGCCGAGAAGTAAGAACTTAAAAAATATGTGTACTTATGTTCATCGGTGCTGTGAGTTTTCTATTAAACTTGGAATCCTTGTAGATAGATAAAGACGCAACATAAATCATAAATTGATTCAAATTAAAAGAGACTCTCGATGTAACTGATGGCACTAAAGTGCCATAGGAAGTTATTGCATCCGGTGCGATTTGTCAAATTGAACATTTTGACATTTTTCAACGTTTCAAGGTTCCTAGAATCTAAATAAAATATTTTTAGATACCCGTGTTTTTGTTGGCATTCTATAAATAGTATAGCAGACAATTCCTAAGAAAATCCATCGACAGTGGCCAGATTTTTGTATTTAAGAATTGGTAGAACTGAATATAATAATAAAAAAAAAAAAGAAAAGAAATGTTTGTGAAAATCAAGAGTTAAAATTAATTTCAGCCAAAAAACTTATAAAATGGGCTATTTTCAAGAAGAAGAATATCTGGACATTGAGATTCTACAAAAAAATCCCATTTAACAATTGTTTAAAGGAGGGGGTTTGTTCGTAGACTACTACATTAACATGTGGTGTTGAAGCGAGCTAGATAAATAATATCAACAGCAACAGATTGGTTTTTCCCTAATGGAAAG